>NW_019720161.1:847259-902007 GCF_002891405.2 Cryptotermes secundus
GCAGCAGAGTTTGATTACCGTGTGGATGTGTGCCGTGTGATCCAGGGTGCAGACATTGGAGGTTTATAATTAGCGCATGAGAAACTTGGACAGTTGCCGCCGCTGACGGTAAGTATTGTGACCGTGTAAGTTGAGAAATACATTTTTTATTAACTTTTGAAGCCGCACCATTCTTTTGTGTATACCCTGTATAAGGTTGACTTTACGGACATATTTTTAAGAACAAATCCCCTTCTGTAATCTCCGAGTTTACTCTATTAATATTGTCACGATTTTAGAGTGACTGTAGACGGGGTTTGGATTGGAAATAGAATTTGACTCTTATACAAGTCGTAACTTGTAACTCGTAGATACAAGTAAAGATTATGCTCTCACTGTTCAGCTAACTATCCCTGATTATAACATCTCGGTACGGACCGCACAGAGAACACATTTCCTCTGTTGCTGTTTAAGGACCGCTGCCTAGTAACGGTCGTTATATAGTCGAACCCGGCTGCTGCTCGCCTTTGCTATTCAGTTCCCCCTCCCATTCTGTTTTCAGAGAGGGAATCTCATGACAATAACGGGAGGTATTTAACATGAACCGTAATATTTTTAGATGATGAACTTTTTACAAGTTTCCATATTAAACAAAGTGCGAAGAAGATTAGCTTCCCATGAAAAATAAACTTAGCATTTCTGAGGAGCATTGGCCTAGTTTCCCCGTTCAAAGTTTTAGTCCGTTTTTCTGTTCTCTTCTCTTGTAATAACAACTGCCCATCTTATCGAAACTGCGTCTAGTTTAATGGCAAAATAGACTCTTGGGAAGTTGGAGAAAATTACAAAAAACTAGATTATCCTGACTCTGAAGACAAAGTTAAAAGAAGTAAAGTAAAATGAGGCTAATCTAGAGACAAAAAGGGGGAGAGAAAATCGAATTTCCAGCCACAAGTTAAAAACAGCGTTGGTGGCCTTCAACGAGCATGTAATCCGTGGTAAGAAATTATACGTGTACCCCCAGTGGCCCAAGTCTGTGTGTTTATACACCGGCATCAGTCGACACGAAAAGCGAATACTAATGGGCAGTTTTATTTATTCATTTTAATTTTTTAAAAATTCTGTCACTGGGTCAGACTATATAACGTTAAATGCTAGGGTTATTAATGAATAATGATTTGGAGAGGATGTGAAAGAAACGGCCATGCCCTAATTTCCTGGCAATTGCTTCGAGAAGGTAAAGACAATATTTTTATTATTTATTTTAATGAAGCTATCATCAGTTCAGATTACATGGTACGGAATAATAGGATGATTAATGAGCAACATATCGAAAAGGATCTGAAAGGAAACGGTACTATTCTTGTATTTACCTGGAATGAACAATGACAATTTAATTATTACTTATTTAACGATGCTGTCTCTAGTTCAAGCTATATATCGTTGAATGATACTGTCGCGTGTCACAGTGACTAAAGACGGGGTTCGGATTGGTAATTGGATTTATTAATAACCTACAGGTCGTAACTATAATTAATTATTAAACTATTGCCGCTTTACGCAATTTACAGTCACGCCACACTAATCTTCTCAGTCTGTTTCCATTAGCCTTCACTATCTATTTCCTGGCAACGGATTTATAACAGACGAACTGTAACAGTCTCACTGAATTATACATTCCAAATATTGCAGGCAAATAAGATCTTCAAATCACACGGTAAGTCTTCACAGGCCGACTTCTAACTCTTCTGTGGTCCTAGATCCAATTCGCTCTCCTTCAACTACCAACTACCAACTACCCGTAGCTATTTCCTATCGAGAACTGATTCGTCTCTGAACCGAATATATTTTCTCACTTATATAGCCAAGGAACGGGCACACATCACAGACAAAAATATCGCGTGACCACCACCCACCGCTGTGTGACGTCACCGCGGGCACGGAAAACACAGCCTCCTCTATTGTTGCGTGTTGGACCATGTTTACAGAGCTGTTGCCTGGCAACGTGTTGATCAAAACCGTTACAATTAGTGAATAATGAACTGAAAGGATCTTAAGGGCAGTAACCGTGGCCTAGCTTGAGGTACTATCACTGTATTTACCTAGGAGGAGCCAGAAGAAATATATTTATGATTTATTTAACGACACTGTCACCTGATCAGAATATATATGGCGGCAGATGATAGGATGGTCGGTTAACAGTGGATTGGAACGCATGCGAAAGGAAGTGGTCCTGGCCTACTCTGTGTTACTATACCGGGATTTGCGGAGAGGGAGTGAGGAACATTTTATTTACGATATATTTAATGGCGTTACTAATTGCTCGTGATATAAACTGTCAAATGATAAGGGGATTAGTAAATAATGAATTGGTACGGATGTGGAACTGATCGGCCTTGGCCGAATTTAAGGGACTCTAACTTGTCTGAGGGGACCAAGGAAAGCAACCAGATAACTCCATCTTGTCAGATGGTCTCCGGTTACTGGAAATATACACGAAACTGACTTGGTTTATATCTAAGTCTGCAGTTCTGTGGAGGCCTTCATCTTCTCCACCCTCCGCATCCCCCGGGAACCCTTCAGCAGTGATTGCTCCATACGCAAGCCTCCAGCCGCCCATCAAGAGCTCCTATCTTTTAAAAGAGACTGCACCAAGATGTTTCTTCAAGTTTTTGTTCAAACCCTTCCTCGTTTTAGCAACGAAGTTTTCCAAGGCTAAAAGAAGTTTGACAGATTGGCCAGCCAGTACACTGAATAGGCTGAACAGAACTGTGATGCCATGTAATCTGGAAATTTTCGGACGTTTCGGAGGAATTTACTACCTCAATTTCAGGGCCGAAGATCTAAGTTCGAGAGCGATGAAGAAAGCAGTCTTCTGGGATTTGGCACCGTGTATATGTGGTGTTAACCGATGTTTTGGAGGAACGTATCGCCTCCATCTTCAGGGTAGAAGGAAAAATATAAGACTGAGCCTGCTTTTACCGGTTCTCACGGTCTCTTCGCTTGCGGATTTCTTATATTTTTCCTTCTACCCTGAAGATGGAGGCGATACGTTCTTCAGAAACGTCGGTTAACACCACATATACACGGTGCCAAATCCCAGAAGACTGCTTTCTTCATAGTCACCGCCGTGAAAGCCTCAAATCTTACTTCGAGAGCGATGTTTGATTTTTGCATATTCCTCCGAAACATCGATAATCTTGTAGCAGATTACATAGCGGCACATCCCAGAAAATAGCAGAGGTGTGTCCTCAAAATTCTTTCCTGTTATTTCATGCGTGTGTGAAACTTGGTCTCTCACACAGAAGAACATATTCACGTTTAAGGAAGGAAGGAAGGAAGGAAGGAAGGGAGGAAACATATATATACTGTGGCGTGCCGCCTAGGGCCGGAATATTTTAGCAACGAACGCATCCATTGCTGTACAGCAGCTAGCAAACGTAAGGGATGAATTGTTCGAGGCAGTTGCATGACAACGGCTAGGAAAACTCGTAGCAACGAGAGAATACGCTTGCTAACTAGTGAAGTTACCTCTACAACGGAAACAAAACACTAGCTACCGGCGGATAGAACACGTGAAACGGAACCCTTGAACAAGGTGTCTTCTAGCCCGTCCGAAGGGAAGATCAGGTCGGAATTGAGACCAGATTACAACGAGCCGAGATTAGCTGTGCAAGACGCGTTGTAACACTGGGGAAGAAACGTCTAAAGAGCGCTATAAGTGGAGAATAAGTGTAAGTGTGAGTGTAGAAGTGAGTGTCGAACTAAGATATTCGTTCAAATCAGAGAACCCATGCGATTTCTTGTCACGTTGCCTAGCAAACACGCAATACACATTATAATACAAATTATTATGTGACAAGGAGAATTTCATTAAATTCTTGAAGTAGAAACTTGCGGCATATTTTAGACACTAACAACTTAATAACACAAATACTATTAGGTACACCAAAATGTAAAAATGTAATGTGTATGTAGCCCACTGAGCACTTAAGGAACTGTAATACCACGAAGTAACTTTCTAATTGCAGTTCTTTTGCAGGAATTGTCCACCACAGAACTGATATGATTATCTGACCAGAACTCGTTACTGTTCGCTTGGTCAGAGTGGCTCAGAGTCACCATCAGTTGGGGGCTTAGTCGCTTAGTCGCTTAGAGCGCTAAGCCCTAAGCCCCGCAAGCGTATCAGACTGTTGCATAACCTCAGGCAGGAAAACTGATGACTCAACTTTTTATCAGCTGAGAGCATTTTCTAAACGACAGGAAGAGTGTTAAAGCAAGAAGAAGAAGAAACTGTACGGGACAGTCGCTAACCATTTATTGCAAAGCATTCAGCGGATCCGAAGTTACTTCCTCTCTTGAAAGTGTAGAAGAAATTAACATAATTAAAAATAATATTCCCAAACTATGAGTTATGGAATGGAAAGATTTATAAGACGCGTATAAATACCACTTCAAGAATCACTGTCACACACACAGTAATGTTCTCAGTCTGTTATAGTTCCCACTAGCTGTTGCTTGGTAGCGCCTTTCAACGGCGGACGTTCACCGTCCTCTCTGTTCCCGAACTATACCGGCCTCGCCAGTTTCTGACAGCAACACTTCACAATGACTGAACCTCAGCAGTTCTCTAACTCACCATCTCCTCAGTAACTCACTCACTAACTCAAAGTCAGAGTTACTTTACGACTGGCGGTTTACCACCAATCAATTCGTCTTGGCGCCAAGCTCCTTGAGGCTCACGAACAGATATTTCTTTTTTAACTGAACCATTGCGGTCATAGTCCTTGTGTAACATCCTCTCTGATGAGAAGTTGGGTTTGTCTCTTATGAATATGTTTGGCCTTTCGTCAAGTGTATATTTCGCACATATAGCGTGTTACTGAAAATTATTCCTTTTGCATTATATACAAGTCCTCTCTCAGTACAGGCTTTGCAAACAGATTGTATGCAGCTTACTTATCTTATACTACAACGGCAGCTTAGTCACTTGAACGGTCGTAAGCTTGACCACCGCCAGGTTTAAGTCTCTCATATTTTATATGTCTGGCTTTGTCTTGTGCTATACCGCGAACATGTTCATTCTCATGATTTGTTATGACTTCTGCTGTCGCCTGCACAATTCTGTTGACTAATTTGACCTGCTTATAACATATTGGCATGGACCACATAGAAAACACCACTCCTCTATTGCGTGCAAATGTTGGGGCGGAAGTTTTGCCTTCGTGTCTGTTAGTGGAGCCGTTACTTCGAAACGGCTGTTGTATACTCGCTAATTTTGCTGTCGTTGCTTAGCAATGGGTCTACATGCCACAATATAAAATCCTTGATCTGATAGCAGACATTGAAATAAGTATTTCAGAATGGATAGGCCATGTAATTAAAACGGATTAAACAAGAGTAGTTAAGAAAATTTGTTGAAAGTAAGGCGGATGTGGCATAAGAATGGGAAAACCCAGACTGAAATTGCTGAAAGATGTAAGAATGGTTTACTGGAGCTGAAAGTGAATAGGTGGAGAAAAACGCAGGTATGCCTAACAGAGAAGAGTGGGTGTCCGTCTTGAAGAAAATCAAGGTTTTTTAGAGTATCGTAGATCTAAAAAGTAAGTAAATACTAGGAATTAACACTAATTAACTTTTTTTTCAAACAGTAGAAACCCTTATATAGTATTCAAGCTGTCAACTTTTGACCTTTCATCAGCTTATCACATTCAGTATCGTTCCAACTACAGCATTGCCATTAAATCTGGATTCATTTCCTACAGATTTCAAATTAAAGTTTTCTTTTATAAAATTATTAATATAAATTAAAATATTGTTATAAAACGTTGCAATATTTAAATTCTATATGAATTTTCATGATACTTCATATTGTATAGACTTCTATCCTGAAAATAAAAGCACTATGTTCCTCCGAAACATTTGGATCTATCTACCGGATCACACATTGTAATAAAATACGAATTTTCACCGTCTAAGAACATCAAGTGTGTCATTCGTAGGCTGGAAATTTTGGTTTCAGAGGCTCAGATTGATATATTTGCTTCGGCCCAAGTGTCGTGAAAAAAGAGAGTGCCCGTCTCGTGCCGTACTTCTGGGCAAGACTGATAGTCGATACCCTGTCCAAATCCTCTTGACGTATAAAGCTCACTCCATCCGTTCAAAAACTTCAAACCTGCACAACCGGCCCGCGCGCATCGTTTATATGTCATTTTCCGTGACAGCGCGGTACAGAGGATTACTCGCTCCCGAGACGTAACATCCTGTTCTTTGGTAGACAGTAACTGAGTTCGGGTCCCAGTCCTTGTTCTCCTTTCTCTGTTAAATCCGGGCAGTTCTCATGTCACTAGTAAAATTTCTACAGCCACCTGCTCACGCTGGTTCCTCGCTCGCGGCTTTTTGTGCCCTGAAAATGGAAGCGATACGTTCCTCCGAAACGTCGGTTTACACAATATCTACATGGCGCCATATCCCAGAAGATGGCATTCTTCATAGTCACTGCCGTAAAAACCTCAAATTATACGTAAATTTAGTAATTCGCCTATAGCTCAGAACTGACGTGCTAAGCCGTCGATCTATATTTTATCCCGATTTTCTCTCTAATTTTAGGGAATAAAATGTTAAATGAAGTATTAAAAATGTAACTCCCATTGATAATTCAGCGGAAAGTCTCATAGTTGGTTATATAAGCTTACGTACCATCGTCTTCCCTCTACGTTCTTCTGTATTCCTTCCCAGTCGTATTATTGAATGATGCTTCGAGGCCGACGTATAACGCCATATCCCATGAATAACACATGCAAATATTCAATCATAAACCGTATTTTTTATCTAATGCACGATATTATACATCTAATCAAAATATTATCAGTAACCTCGGAACTGGTACGACACACAAGACTGCTCGCTCTTTCGTGACCTATTACATAACGTTTATGCAACCTGTTAACTCGCTACAATTCATTGCTTTCATAAACCGAAATTGCGTAATGATAAGTCTTACGATTTAAAAAAACTTTTTCTGTGTATAAAACGATCTATTTTATTAATTAAAAACGTATTACTGTTATTGAAATATTCAAATAATTCAGAAATATATATTTTTATTCTTGAGTTACAAGGCTTTTTTTTCCCTGTGGCGCCGCGGCCCCAATTTGGGCCTAGGCCTACCTCCATGAAACTCTCCGTTTCACTTCGGTTTACTAGAACTTGCACATACGGTAGGACTCCTTGGGCGAGTGATCAGCTCGTCGCAAGGCCTCTACCTGTAGACAAACACAGAAAAACGCACACAAACATCCATGCACTGAGTGGGATTCGAACCCACGATCCCGGCTTCCGAGCGAGTGAAGACAGTGCACGCCTGAGCTACAAGGCTTACTGGTTGAAATCACCCACACGGACGATGAAAATTATTTCTATCTATGACGGACCACGGTTATTAAATTACCAGTTCGATATATAGATTCCATAACAGAACCAGGTTACGTATTTCTGAGCATAGTTGAATCATCGAATTTCCAAAGTAACCATAGATTTGAATGCAGGGAGAAGTTTTCAGTGAGTCAGTATTCATATTAGTTCCACAATTATATAGAACTTCCTCTGCAGTTTGAATTTATCAGCTCTGCGCAGCGGGAGGTGATCTGTTTACTTGTCAGCCAGTAGAGTTTTAATTTATACCGCTAGGCGGCGTATAAAACAAACATTTCACATTTCACCTATATTTATCTTAGCGACCGTACGTCTAGCGGAACTAATGGCGTAGTTTACAAAACTTCATTGAATTAGGGATTGTTGATGGCGTAGAAATTGGATTCCTCCAAAAAGTTCACCGGTTTAAAAGATCCTCTTCAGTGATTATAAGTTTCCAGAAGTGATTCATGTTCTGTCAAGCCACATTGATCATCAAAGGGCAGTGTAACGTATATGAAACATATAAACATCGAGCGTAAGCAGGGGGGTGGGGGTGGGAACCAGGCAATCTGACGCTCCCCTGAATTTTTGGGAAGAAAGGTCAAAGTTGAAAACAGAATGAAATAGATCAAATATTAATACGGTGCCAACAGTTGTTTGTGGCGCTGTTTTAATTCTCAACACTGAGACATACAAATCTAGTGTGATCGGTAAAAATACTGTGACATGATCGAATAGCTTCACAAGAGACGTTATCCGTTGCTCGCAGTGGCACTGTAAACACGCTATGACATCACTAAATAAGGAGCCATTGTTACATAACGAATAAACACGCAACAAAAGAGGAATTCATGGAAGCGATGTTTTCTATGCGGTTCGTACCGAAGCTATATAACGAGGCACCAGCTGAGTAACAGAAATCTTACCCGTGTGCGGGTGGGGTCGTATACCTCCACCGTGACCCTGCGAGTCATAGGAGACGACGAAAAGGGAAGCTCAAATCTGAGACAGTAAAATATGGTCGTGAGTCCCATGGGATTCTGACCCGAGAAACACTGAGCTGGCAAGACCAGCAGCATATATAAAAGACAGACGCGTCCTCTCGTCAGAGAGGGCGCCCCATAAAAACAAGACCATAACTCTCAAACAGTAACAAATATCTGGTCATGAGTCCCAGATGGGGCTCGACACTAAGACTTACTGACTGACTATCAGTCACAATGTGAGAGTAACAGAAATCTCATCTTCGCCCTAGATGGGTCTTGACACCAAGACTGAAACACTGATCGTCGGTCGTAACGTGACTTTGACTCTGTCGACAGCCAGTCATGAGTTAGTAGTTAGTGACATAGTCGCTAGCTGGTAAGGACGTAAGCAAAGGACATTACCAGGCAACGGCTACTGAAAATATAGAAGGGTTAAGGCATGCTGTAATGAGAAGTTGAGTGTGCGAATTAGTGGCACTGTTATATTTACCTCTAGTTACGATTTATAAATGTTCAATAAATCCAATTACCAATTCAAACCCTGTGTCTGGTCACAAACACGTGACAACATTAACAGTATAACAGTAGTAAGATATGTAGGTCTGGGAGTAGAGGAACAGGCTTTATGAGAACTTGCTATTTACTTTTGGCAGAGAGGATCAAGTCACGGAGAACCTTTTGAATACCAGACATGATAACAAGTAAACACCTCCCCCCACAAAATCATATAAATGTCCCCCCAAAATCAGGGCACGGCACTTTATATCATGTTTTACACGACTGTACATTGTGATAATTAGCAGATGGAGTGCTAACTGCCGCAGCACGTCATAATGGGGGGGGGTCATTGGATAATGAAAACCAATATTTCAATTATCTTAGCTGACCACTTGGATCAGATGGTGCCCGCTCTCGTTCTGTAATTATGAGATGCAGTTGCAAACTGATCAAATTTATAATCAGGAGAGATCTTTATTTTGGTGGCTGATTATTATTATTATTATTTACTGTCATTGTTATTACAGTGAACCCTCGCTAATACGGTTACATTTAATCTGGATCAAAATAAAATTAAAAATTCTGTTCACAGTTGAGTACATACTTTAAAAGACACATGGGATTTAGGAACAAGAGGGGTTACAGCAAGAGGAGCGTGAAGCAGGCAGGAAGCAGAACCGATTGCCTTTCAATAGACTACACGGCGTCATATCCCAGACGACAGAACTGTTCATAACCACTGCTGTGAGAATCTCCAGTCCTACAATTACAGGAACTAACTTTCTTATGGAGCTGAGCCCTTCTTGAGGAGCCGCCAAATCTGCACCTACTCAAGAATTTCCCAGCATTTTATGGAACCCGAAGGTTCATTACCGTGTTCACAAGAGCCCTCCACTGGTACCTATCCTGAGCCAGATCAATCCAATCCATAGCATCCCATCCTATCTCTCTGAGATTCAGTTTAATGTTGTCCATCCACCTACGCCTTGGTCTTCCCAGTGGTCTCCTTCCTTCTGGCTTTCTCACCAATATCTTATATGTATTCCTCTTCTCCCCTCTTCGTGCTACATGCCCTGCCCATCTCACCCTCCTTGACTTGATCATTCTAATTATACTTGGAGAAGAGTACAAGTTATGAAGCCAGAATTACAGTAACAGTTTTCATAGTTCTGAACTTGTGCAGTTTGTATGCTGAAACACAAGCTGCGGGGTGTACCACTGAGATGTAGAGTGACATGTCAGAATGTCGCGTTAAGCCAACACACAGACGTATCCGCGGTTCCTCCCCCCCAGGAAGGGACAACAAGGCCAGCGACTGCCGTGATTTTGATTTAAGCTGACAGCTTGTTTATCAGTCCTACATGACGTAAGTACGTAATTACAGAATTGTGCGGCTTTCAAACTTGGCCCTGCATGCTAAGGGAAGAACACGGACACTGGGCATTTCTGAACGGAATATCTGCACACAAGCGGGGGGAAAAGCTGTTCCTGTGCTTAATTAATTTAGCACCACGCCATGAAGACTCGAGAAGGAGTGGAGTTATCCCTCCACAATTCTTGACATCGCCACTAGATGGATGTGTGTAGTCAGTTTCACGACCTGGTTACTTTATCCCCGGGGAAAGATTCTCCGGTGCTCGTTTCAGAGGAGAACATGAGGGCCCCAGAGCCGGTCTGGACGCTATGGGGTAGAGAATAATTTCGTGCCCCTGCCGGGAATAGAAACCAGTCTCCTAGCCTACAGCCCGTCCCTATACCGACTGAGATATGCCGGCTCATGTAAGTAACATTTACTTACTTACTCATGGAGCTGAGCCCTTCTTGAGGAGAAGTCAAATCTGCAGCTACTCAAGAATTTGCCAGCATTTTATGGAACCCGAAGGTTCACCATGTAAGTAACATCAAAAAGTGAAAAAAATAAAGTAAAGGTATCCATGTAACAGGCCGTGAAGACCCATAGGGTTGTGAGACGTTGAGGGTCCCACATTATCTAGACAATNGCTCAAAAATGGCGGTAATGTTGTCAGCCTTACGCGCCGGCCGCGCTTCACTCCCCAGGAAAATTATTTAATTAATTTCTGGTACTCATTTCTGTTAGAGGCTGAGTCGACGCCAGGATCATAGTGCGGCTGGAAGGATGAAGTCAATTGAAAAAAAATCCAATGACCTCATCGGACTTGAATCCGCGACCTTCCGGCTTGTAGCATATTGCCTCAACCAACTATGCTACCGCGTGCCCCCATGTAAGTAACATTAGGCGTACAAATTACATAATGAGGATATTCATAATTTTTAATACTCTTAGGGTACTCAAATCGGAGACAATGAGTTGGAGAAGGTACTTTCAAAGCAAGGCAAAAAAAAAAACGCGAAAGAAAGACAAAACTTATAGAAGAGGCAGGAGCAGACTGTAATCTTGAGACTTGTGACAAGACTGGATTCATCTGGCTCAAGACAGAGACCGCTAAATGTAAATACGGTAATGAATATTTGGGTTACAAAAATGCTGGGGAAATCCATGGCTAGATGAGTAACTATTAGCTTCTCAAGAATGATTCTCCTCCGGTTAGCTTGTTTCATTATTAGTGACGATCTCTGTTTAACTTCATAATGATGATGATGATGATGATGATGATGTAATGACATACGTCACTACACGATAGCGACGAATTCTCAAACATGTTTCAGATAATGTCATACGAGTGATAAATTGGAGCCCGTAAGACGCATGAAGGTAGAACTTGAATTAAATGGTCGTCTATAAATTCCACGACTGTGACCTTCTCATCGATCTGGATAAAGACACGAGCATTGGGAAGAAGACAAAAGGACATGAAACGGAAGATAAGACAGAAAATTGAAAAGACAAGGAAAAGAATAATTAGGGGTTGCTCTGAGCAGCAGGCCGACCCAGTCTCACCCGTACGAGTACAGAGATTAATTTCGGTCGAGCTGGAAGGGGGGGGAGGGGATGAAACTTGCGGCCGCTAAAGGAAGATGGCTTGACTTCTATTGAGGAAATTCTTCTCTGAAAGTTAAACAGAGGAACACGAGAGAAACCACATTCTCCCAGTACAATTCCCAGAGGAATCGTTTCTTTCTCTTGTATCATTAGAACTTTTGTGTCGCTTGATCCTTAACCACTTAAGAAGCAGTGATGGAGGATTCTGTCGCCTTAAATTGTAATCGAAGAGGTCTTTGTCCCTTACTGAACAGAATTTTATGCTTTCGTTTTCACAGAGTTTCCCGGGATGAAAGGTCAATATTCTGGGAGGTCAGAGTATCGGTCATTCTAAGTAAAAAGAAGGTGTACACGTACATGTGTCCTATTCCGAACGGTTTCCGAGATAGAGCTATTTCACTGTACAACACGCCATGTTCTCTTGCATACAGGGTGTCCCAAGAGGAAATGTCAATATTCTGGGAGGTCATAGTGTCGGCCATTATATGCAAAAAGTGTATATGTACATGTGTCCTATTCGGAACGGTTTCCGAGATAGAGCTATTTCACTGTACAGTACACTGTACACTGTACAGACGAGCAACACGCCATGTCCTCACATGAGTTGCACCGAGATAGAGCTGTTTCACTGCACAGTACACTGCACACTGTACAGACGAGCAACACGCCGTGTCCTCACACGAGTTGCAAAGTGAGCTGATGTTGACGGTGGAATTTTCGAAAATGTATTATACTTGGTAAACTGTACCAACTTTGTCACTTGAACAATTAATACCGGTATTAGAAACAGTAGGTAATATCTCTTTCTTATCAACAGTTTTGGAACTGTACAGTGAAATAGCTCTCCAAGTCCAAGTTCAAGTCACATTGCGACAGACGGTCAATCATTCAGTAAGTCTTGGTGTCGAGCCCCGTCTGGGGCTCATGACCAGATATTTATTACTGCTGAACGTTACGGTTTCTTTTTGTGGGGCGCCCTCTCTGACGAGAGGACGGGTCTGTCTTTTTTACATGCTACTGGGCCTTGCCAGTGCAGTCTTTCTCGGGTCCGAGTCCCAAGGGACTCGCGACCGTATTGTGACATGTTGACCCCTACCTCCCCAGCTGCACGTAGCGGTAACGTAGCGCTCGCGTAATAGGCGAGTAATCACCCCGCATCCTGGTAGTTATGCAACGCGCAACGCGCGGTGACGTCACGAGCGGAGCCGAAGTGAGCCGAGCGGAGCCGACGTTAGCCGAGTCCCCGCGACCTTGAAGCTATGCAAAGCGAATCAACAGCGGTGACGTCACCGAGGGTTATCGCGGTTGCTAGGCAGCAGTCAACAACTCCGGACAGCGTGGCTAGCAACACGGCATCAGACGACAATTGTCCGATCAAGGCTACATAGGGAGCAGCGAAGGCTATTCACAGTCAATCAGCCAGTCCTGGAGCTACCTCCGAGTGAGTCCTCGAACTACCTCCGAGTTAGTTCCGAGTTAGCCAGCAACCAGTTGTATTGTGGCATTTGAAGTGTAGTATTTGTGATACTGCAGATAGCAGTAATTGTAAATCTGTAATTTGGGTGATTGTAAGTGCGAATGTGAAATAAAATTCGCTACATCAAATACATCGTGAAGTTATTTGTCGCGTTATACCCCCAATACGCGACAGTATTTTAGTGTCTCAGATTTGAGACTTCCCTTTTCGTCGCCTCCTACGACTGGCAGGGTCACGGTGGAGGTTTTCGACTCCGCCTCCACACGGGAATGAAATAGCTCTAATTTTGTTCCTTGCTTATAACATCACGACACGGACCACCTTGAAAACACAGGTCTTGTATTGTTGCGTTCGTGTCTTTGCTTCGGGGACGTGTTTACAGAGCCGTTGCCCAGAAATGGTGATGCTATAGCCGACCATCTCGCTGTCGTTGCATAGCAACGGCTTTACAAGATACAATATTGAAATACGACTGTAAATTTATGCCAACTTTTTTAAACTTTATAAAAGAAAATGCAATAAAAACATTGCTGCAGTCTAATTGAAAATTCCATGAACTTTTCTTTGGAAGTTCGTAATACTACCACAGTCAAGAAGTTCGTGGACTGACCGCAAAGCATCGTTGCAGTGCACTACAGCGGATAAGTTGAGACACGATATGATGCCCTGTCAGTTCATCTCTCGTCACAGCATGAGGCAGTTGTGTGCAAACAGTGTAAGCAGAACTACGGCCTCTGTTGTGAACTGCAGTTAAATGCGAGTGGCGGAAATCAAAATTGTGGCAGTTTGAACAATAGACAGACATAAAGTTCTGCCAGAAACTAGGCAAATCCCATAGCGAAACATTTGGTGTAGGAAGAATTGGCTGTTGCTACACGACAACGCCCCTGCACATCGCTCTGTTCTTGTCCAAGAGGAACAGGTCACCGTTTTGCCACACCCTCCGTACTCACCTGATCTCGCACCATGCGATTTCTTTCTCTTTCATGGCTTGAAACAAAGCTACGTGGTCCTAGATATCAGTCGTCCGAGGAGGTGGTCAATGCCACAAGAGACGCCGTACGGGAATTTGCTGCCAATATGTTTCAGTAATGTTTCCGGCAGTTATATCAACGTTGGTAGACTTGCATAGCGTCCAACGGGAATTACTTTGAGGGCCGATGTGGATCTGCATAAGTGTATGTGAATACCTTTTAATGTGATGCGATAAAACCATAGTCCACGAACTTAATGACTTACCACGTATCTTTTTACAAGTTATTTCTAAAAGGACACGCATTACTTCGCATTTCAAAGAACGATGAGTGTTTTCCATGAAATGTGACACATCTTGTACAGTATGGAGATACAATTAAGTCACAGATTTTCAAGTAGCTTACGTCACACGGTAATTAGCATATATGGAGACCCAAAATGTGAACATCTGTCGCACATTGCACGGGTTCTGATTCCAGCAATAAAAATGTAATTAGCAGAGCAGACGCCAGCAATTTATCCTTGAAACGAAATCGTCAGAGAGACAGTTTTTGTAGCCGTCGTGTGCACTAATAAATCTTCGTAGCAAAATGATTTAGCTTTCAAATAACCCACTTTTTGCTCTAATTTCCTTAGTATCTAAAATAAGCTGCAATGCAGATGTGATGTAGTCTTAAAACACGCTGCTAATTCCACTAAGTAGATGTAATACTTATTTGCCTGTTTCAGAGAAGATGTATGCACATAAAGTTAGTAGGCCTATTATCACAGGATAGTCAGTTACAACACAGGAACTTGAAATTAGTTTAAATTCATCATCGTTCCTATACGTTTCGACTTTTACAATGTAATCCTCAAGTGTACATACTTGAGAATATATAACAAACTAGCTCAAGGTTATTTCTCATGACTCTACTGAATTAAAAAAAAACATATGTGAAAAAGGTAAAGCTGTGCCTGCAACAGGCCGTGGAGGCCCATAAGGTTGTGAGACGTCGAGGCTTCCACATATTCTAGACCAGGGGTCTCCAAACTTTTCGAAACGCGGGCCACATTAGGTAATTCAGCACTTTCAACGGGCCGGATAAAATGAGAAATTAATAACTCTAGATATATGAGTTTTATTGAAAGCACAGAATTTCATAAACTAAATACAAAGTACGTGAGAATAAATTAACTTATATTAATGACAACAGACAGCAGCAAATGCTCATATTTTCATCACAAATTATAATAAAACAATTAATGTGAATGATGGAACTCTTTTTGCATTCTTAAAATCTGATTAAATTGAGGTTCAAATTTTGAAACGCTAATCACAAGTAGCGACATTAAATGTTCATCGGATAAATTTGCCCTGTATTTCGACTTGATGTATTTCATCTGGGAAAAAGTTTGTTCACACAGATATGTCGTCCCAAAAATGGAGACAAATTTCAAGAAAATTTCTTTAAATTTGGAAACTGCTCAGAGTTCAGAAATTCCTTCCTTGTATTTGGCTTTAAAATGATAATTTTCCTGAAGTTCAATAATTTCCATTTGAATTTGACTTGGGGGACATCTGCAGCATCACAGTCAAACGGATTTGGAAACAATCTAATTTCCTGAGAACTGGCATCCAAATAAGCAAATCGCTTCCGAAATTGGTCTATCAAATCTGAAATGACTAAATTTGCACACGAGGAAGGAAATTCTGCTTCACCCTTTTTATGCAACTCTGCACAGTATAGCATATGAACAAAATTACAATTTTTCACTTGGCTTTCCAGAAGTATCAACTTTGCTCTGAATGCCTTGATGAATGGAAATTAATCACAGACTAAGTTATTTTCACCCTGCAACTATAAATTCAAATGGTTCATAATGGTTCACCAAATCAGCAAAAAATGCTAATTTCCAAAGCCGCTTGGTATCTGATGAAAGTGGTTTGTGATGGTTTTTCTCGGTAAGAAATATATCAATTTCATTTCTGAGCTGAAAGAAGCGCGAAAGAACCTTTCCACAGCTAAGCCATCGAACTGCAGTATAATATGTCAGGTCACTAAGCTCGGAATCACATTTACCAGTACTCAATGGAAAATTAGTTCAATTGGCGCATTTCTGCACAATTCTTTTCGCGGACCGGATAAAATCACATCACGGGCCGCATGTGGCCCGCGGGCTGTAGTTTGGAAACCCTTGTTCTAGACAATCGGCTCACAGATGGCGGTGAGGTTCCAGCCTTACGCGTCGACCGCACTTTACCTCCAGGAAGATTCCTGGTACTCATTTCTGTTAGAGACGGAGTCGACTCCAGGGACATAGCGCGGCTGGAAGTGTTAGGTCAATTAAGAAATCCAGTGCGCTTATAAGTAATCGAGCCCGCGACCTTCCGGCTTTTAGCATACTGCCTCAACAAACTACTCTACCTCGTGTCCAGAGTTTAAGACTATTGTTCTGATTTAAATATATGTTTAAATATGACCCTAGTAATATTTAACGTGTTTTAAACAATTATTTCTGTACATAATATGGGAGTATAATTCACACAGTTGAAAAATCTTCGTTAAATAAATCAAGAACCTGAGGTGGTGCAGAGCGTTAGCATTGCCCCATGACTGTAGGGCTACATCGGAAAACAAGGAAGAGAATTGGAGCAATTCAATGCACACACCGTTCCTGCTACGCCATTCATTTCAGTGACTGGAATGGTACCTGTGATTATCGACCCGCACAACAGATGGCTCGTAGTTCGGGTGCTCGTTCCATGCAGACCTTAAAGTATTCAGTGGCCATTATCCCTTCCAGGCAGAATGCTACAGTGAGAAGTATTCTCTTCTATTCTCTTCAACATTGTCCTCTTGCTTGTCATTCTCCTTGTTCCATCCACTCCTTTATCAATACTGTTCTCCTTCTTTCCTTCCATTCTCTTCTAAGATCTTTATTCTCCTCCTATTTCCCTTCCTGTCTCTCCCTTGTACCCTTCTTCTTTTCCTATTCTTCCTTCCTATTCTTCTTCTGCTCCCCTATATTATTCTTTCCATCCTCAACCTTCTCCTCCTGTTCTCTACATTCTCAGTCTCCCTAATTTTCTTCTCCTATTCTTCCTGGACTTACCTTACTTTCCCCCTTCTTCAATTTGTCCTGTTCTTCCTTTCTGTTTTATCTTTTTACCCTTCTCCTTCCTTTCCTATTTTTCATATTCTATCTCAATGTTCCTTTCCCCCTCCCACGTGCCCCCTTCACCCTTTACCTGACACATACAATTCTGTGTACAGGATCTCAAGTGCTGCCTCGAAGGTTGGGAGCCGCGACTTGCTACTGAATCGTGTCCACAGTTCCAAACACATGCTGCTCTCTTCTTGCGAGCTCTGCCCCACACAAACGTGCCAGGAATAAAGTCGCACAAAGTAGACTAGAGCCGGTCTTGTCCCTCCCACGCTTCATTTTTCACAATCGATTCACTTTTCTGCCCTGATGATGGGGGCATGACGTTCCTTCGAAACGCTAGACCCACAAAGACTGTACGGCAACACAGCAGTTTTTGTAAATGTCGATTCAAGATAGGGCAATAAGTGTGCATTAAATTTGGGAACAATATTGGAAATACTGTGACGGATGCAAGGCTGACAACCTTACCGCCATCTGTGAGCCGACTGTCTAGAGAAAATGTGGGAGCCTCGATGTCTCACAATCCTACGGCCCTTCACGGCCTATTACAGGGATCGAGCTTGTGACAGAGACTTATAACTGAATCTAAGTAATGTTTGGAAACGTAGGAGTGAGACACGTGTATACGTAAGTAGTTCATTTGATATTAATTGGCTTTTAAAATTTTCATAATAGCTTATTTCAGTTTGATGATTTTATGTACCATAGAAATGAAAGTAAATGATTTTTTTATTATATTTTGGAAATAAACCTTGCCCATAGTAGAAACTTAAAACTGCGTTTTTCCTTCTTTTGAGTTACCAGAGCAATTCCTGGTATTTCATCAATATCTGTTACGCAATGTTATCGACGGCTCTACGTTCGAAAGCGCAGTGCGCATGTCATATACGAATTTATCGATGCTGGATGCGTAAATACCTGCGCATTTTTATATTATCTGCACGTTGGAATGGTACGAATTTGAAAGGCAGTAACTCTGAGGTCTGTGCGAAAAATTGGATTGCAATTATTTGATCATTAAATGCTATTAATTACATTCTGTAATTATTGCATACTTCTCTGAATATATGCCTAAAGCAAACAGCAAAGTTTTACGTGAGGATACGTGTGATGTAATATCTCCAGTTCATATATTAATACAATGATTAAATGTAGTATAATAAAATAGCTATCCCTGTAACAGGCCGTGGAGGTCCATAGGATTGTGAGACGTCGAGGTTCCCACATTTTCTAGACAATCGGCTCACAGATGGCGGTGAGGTTGTCAGCCTTACGCGCCCCCCGGCCGTCCTTTGCCCCCAGGTAGATTCCTGGTACTCATTTCTCTCAGAGGCTGAGTCGACACTAGGGCCATAGTGCGGCTGGAAGGATGAAGTCGATTGAAAAATCCGATGAACTCGGGAATCAAACCCGTGACCTTTCGGTTTGTAGCATAGTGCTTCAACCAATTACGCTACCGCGTGCATCCCAGTCAGAAAAATATAATATTAAACGTGACATGTAAATCCATTGCTAGGTAACGGTTTATTGACACACGTCTGCGAGGCTATGACAGAGACATCGAGTCCTAGGCAGCACATACAGAAAAGTTACCTTTACAATGGGTAGGTAAACGTTGTTCACGCGGTAACGAAGGTCAGATACGCGAAGTAGGAACACTTGGATACGGTGATCTCTATTCGGTTCGACCGAAACCTACCTCAGGGAGAGACAGACTAAAAGATTAGGTACAGGAGAGTCATACTGAGTAGCAGAAGCCCAGATCGAGAGGAGATTGGGTACAGGCCTGTTCACCGAATTCGTACAAGGAGCACCTAAAGCTTCGGCCACACAGAGCGCTACGTACGCTATGTTCGCTATACGAACAGAAAAATATCTCCCTTTATTGCCAATGTAACTGGCCACACAGACTTCCGTACGCTATGTACACTATGTTCCCTATGTTACCTGCGTCGCAGAGTGTGCACAGCGTGCGTAGTGTACGTAGCGAACATAACGTAGCGCTCTGTGTGGCCGAAACTTAAGAGTGGAAGCATTGAAGACTTTGCGTGTTACTGTCCCAGTAGCCATTTGAAATGTTATTTTTATTTGTAGATCCACTTGGTGATTAGCCAATAAATCGATTTATCAATGCAGAGAACCCATAAATTACTTGTCGCGTTACCAGGATACGTGACATAAAAATGCTGGGCAACATTGTTGCCAGATTCTACGGAATGGGGAAGACTTTGTGTATTCCGTCCGGAAGTGTTTCTCAATTCATTTGTTTGATATAAAGGTGTCTGCAGACATTGTTTGAAGGCTTTGTGTTGCAATTTTCGCCTAAATGCACTTCTGGGTTATATGTGATGCACGGAAAATCGTTGGAATCTCTTAAAATGGAGGAACAGGGGAAGCAGAAAAGACCAAGCTTTGTAAATTTTCTCATGCATGAAATCCCCTACTGTCTTACAGATTCTGAAAGTGTCTATCTGATATTACACCGTGTCTCCCCGAGTAGCGAGGAAAACACTGAATGGCTGAGGGAACGTGAAAATAAAATAGGCGAGATTGAGAGTATGGTACAGTGTGTGTGAAAGTGAAGACTACTATTTTTCGGGATATCACGCCCTGTAGTCGGTAGTTCACCTATATTTCGGACGAACGTACTGCCTCCATCTTCAGGGTGAAAGTTATGCTAAGTAGGCAAACAGAAAGAAACAATCAGATGGAGTTCATTTTTTGTTGTCATTTTACGAAGCTGCCGATAGCTGAAACAATTTAGGATAGTATGATGATTAATGACTGATGAATTGTAAAGAATTTGGTAGGAATCTGTAGTGGTTGATCGAGGTACTATTCCGAAATTTTCTTGGGATGCCTGAGATAAACCACGAAGAAATCCTAGTGGGAATAGCCGCGTGTCGCAGCCGGAACTGTAATTGAACACCTAAATATAAGTTTAGAGAGTTGCCCTATACCAAAATATTCGTTATTCTTTGCGCTGCTTCTGAAGCTCGACTCGACATTAGTCTGTCAGCACCTGCTCACGCTGGTTCCTCGCTCGCAGATTTTCGGTAACAGCATATATTTCGTAAAATTTCTCTAAAACATCTGTGAAGATACGTCATAATATCCCCTGATGCCAACAAACTGGAAGATATTCAACAGAAGTTTGGAGTTCTCTGTTCTAATCATTTCTTTCCTCATGGCTCGACTTTGTTGGCTGCCGTCATCCTATAATACGTTCATTCTAGTAGGGCTGGTTCCCTCGGGACCGCAGAACCATCCTTTTGTATCCCTATAGGCCCATCCGCAACATTTTTTCCGCGCTCGGCTTACATTTCTGCCTTGAAAACGGATGCAGTAAATTCCTTCGAATTGCTAGTAATGATTTAGATGATTAAACGTCATCACGTTACAGATGAGAATAATATAAATGTATCATATTTTCGTTATTTTCCTTGAAGCTTTTATGTATGACACTGTACAGACGTCTTAAGCAAAGCATAAAACATTAAATATTTAACAACTGCCTTACGTTTTAGACTTTTATATATTGTCCAAATATCGTATACAGCAGGGGGCATGCGATGTTGTTGGTTGAGTACCTGTGCTTCATGCTGGAAGGTTGCGTGTTCGATTCCCGATGAAACCATTGAATTTTATAATTGACCTAATTCTTCCAGCCGCACTATGGCCCTGGGGCCGACTCAGCCTCTAACAGAAATGAGTACCAGGAATCTTCGTGAGGGGTAAAAGGCGGCCGTTGCGTAAGGCTGACAACCTTACCGCCATATTTGAGCCCATTGACTAGAGAAAATGTAGGAGACTCGACGTCTCACAACCCTATGGACCTCCACGGCCTGTTACAGGGATAGCTTTTATCATGTAGAGCACAGTGACTGGTCTCAAACTTTGTTACAGGCTAGGGAACACTTTGTATTAACGGCTCTAGAATAAGATTCTGCGAGGAAATAAGATTAAGAAAGTCTTTCGCTTAAATCACAAAAATTTCATTTCCACTCAAAAAAAGAAAAAGTTTTCTTTCCTTTCTTTTGATGTCAGCAATTTTCAACTCAAGCGGCGTCTATTTAAACATCCTTACAGTTCAAGTCCCTTCTATTACGTCATTACAACCTGCGTCACTAATTTCGCCGATGCTCTGCAACCCGTTCTACTCCAAGACATTAATGGTTGCTGGTATGTAGGATTACGGAGTATAATGAGTCGTTTGTTTTACTCACGTGTCCAGTGGATTTAATATAAAGTATAGCGCTGCTATTAGAGGATGAAGAAGAGCCCGAACATGAACGTATTAAAATCTGCAGACGATGTGTTGACTTCAGGAAGAGACAAAACGGAAATGAGAGAGAAACAATCTTATCGTAACCCCTATTTTGTAAATTTAACCAGTGTAACACCCTTGTTAGAATTAAACGGAAAGTCTTATAAGTGGTTGTATAATTGTCATACTGTCACGTGTATGAGTGATTGTAGACGGGGTTTTGGACAACTGGCTTTATTGATCACTTACAGGTCGTAACTATATGTAAGTATAGCAGTATCGCTGATTTCCACAATTTACAAATCACTAGAGTACACGCTAAGTCATTTACGGCCTGCAGTGTCGTCACTAAACGTTTCCTGGTAACGGTTTCTAACAATTGCTATTCTGCGTCCATGCTCAAGTCTTTTCTGAACGGCGGCTCCCTTCCCACTGCCTTTTCTTATCAATTGTCCTCCTTATAACCTCTTTGCATGGACCGAGTACAAAACGCCGTTTGCAAAAGTACCTCTGTTTTTGCAAGCGTGTCCGTTGCCGCAGGAACGTGTTTACCTAGCTGTTGCTTAGAAACGACTTTACACGCTACAGTACTATTAAATTCCTCTGCTTTCTTTTGTTTTCATATGCAGTTCTACTTATTATCAAGCGAATCGTTGAGGCCGACGTGTAGCGCCATCTCCCAAGAATGACAAACACAATAGTCAATCGTAAACCATCTTGTTTACGTTGTATGTTACACTTCACTTAATTACGTCCAAATGTTATCAGTAGTCACAGGATAGACACGATATGCGGAAACGAAAGGTTGTTCGGCATTCCGTTATCTGCTACACAACTACGGTTCTTGAAACACGTTGATAGTGTGGCATCTAGACCCGCTGCTAATTAATAACTCTGAAAACAACGGCCGTTGCTAGGTAATGGCCGTAAACAGTAACAGTAATGGTGTTCTATACGAGGTTCGAGCGATAGCCACATGACGCAATAAAAGAACTGTTAAAAGCGGCGTTCTTTATGACGTCCGTTGCGATTACGAGAGAGTCTTGAGGCAGCAGTTAGAAGAGTAGGAGTTAGTTGTGAGGCGGTCACGAGCCAATAAGGACGCGAACACGGAAGCCGAGGAAGCTACGGCGCTGGAAGCCGTTACCAGGCAACAACCGGTGTAGATAAGCAGACTAAGAAGGGCTAGCGCGTGCTGTAGTGAATTGTAGAGTGTGTGAATTAGCGATAGCGCTGTAGTTACTTGTAGTTACGATCTGCAAGTGTTCAATAAATCCAATTAGCAATCTAAACCCCGTCTGTATCACTCACGCACGTGACAATATGATAACATAAAACTGTGAAATGACAAAGATAAAACTCATTCTTACAAGAAATATTATATAACAAAGTGAATATGCACAAGATGGTGAAAGTGAGGTCGCCCTTCAGAATCGATGACTTCAAAGAAAAATACGCAAGATAAGGAACACAATTAATAATCTAAGCTTAGAAGTAATGAAATGCATACTTTAAGAATTAATGAGTGATCCGAAACCGGCTGTGTGGACAGGAATCCTCAATAAAAAGTTGACAGTCTCTCAGTGATGAGAAATTCCGCGCTACTTTTCTTTTTTGGAATGCGTTAAGTTTTTTAATCACGGAAAACTGTTCTTTTTTAGGAGATGAGGAACCAGTTTCATGCAGAGAATGATTTGTGATAGCTCAGAACGGAAATTGGGGACAAAAGCGAATGATATAGGAAAATGAGCATTTATAGTAAATGGAGGTCAAAGTAGAGCTAAAGAATAAGCATGTAGGTAAAGGCCTAGTCTCAAATAGAGAGGATGATTTACGAGAGCTTAAATTGAAGAGATGGAGGCAAAAGTGTATAATAAAAAGAGAGGACATCTGTCGTATAGATCCTTAGAGGGCAGTAGACCAAGGTCTAAGTAAGTTAGTTTCGGGTTGCAAACATGGTTCACTCGCCTACATGACTACCGCTCTACCCTAGCCGACGTATTTGTATATATAAAATGTAAATAGGGTGGAAGCAAATATTGAACAGCACAAGGAAACACATCCAGAATTCCAGCCACTTGTTTTATTGCGTCTTGGGGCCCAGTGACGTCATTTGGAACTGTCAATAAACCAGCCGATGTTTTAACCTTGAAGAGAGAAGAGAGTTCCTTAGGGAGTAATGATGAAGACCTGATTCAGTTTAAATGGGAACTACTTGGATCAAATCACGTTCCATATTGTTTCCTATAGGTTGGTTGTGAGGAGACTACACAACTCAGTGTAGTGACCAGGTTTGGACGAAAGGAGAATCGTGGTACGTGTATATTCCGCTAGGAGAAGAGATTTGTATCTTGATCTAAACAAAATTGTGGGTGCAACCTCTGACGAGAGGCTGGGTCTCTCCTTTGTATAAATCCTTAATCTTAGTCCTTGTCCACTATACACAATATATTCGTACATTTCCTTCAGGAGGGGGCACGCGGTAGCGTAGTTGGTTGAGGCACTATACAACAAGCCGGAAGGCTGCGGGATCGAATCCCGATGAGGTCATTGAACTTTTTTTTCAATTTACCTAATCCTTCCAGCCGCACTATGGCCCTGGGTTCGACTCAACCTCTAACAGAAATGAGTACCAGGAATCTTCTTGGGGGTAAAGGGCGGCCAGCGTGTAAGGCTGACAACCTTACCGCCGTCTATGAGCCGATTCTCTAGAAAATCTGGGAACCTTAACATCTCACAACCCTATGGGCATCCACGGCTGTTACAGGGATACCTTTACTTTTACATTTCCTTCAGGACTCAGGACTTAGTATCATTGCAGCCAGCCTCTTGACCGATCCGTGTTTCTTTGGTATCAAGTCCACTCTGGGCTCCATGACCACATTGTGACGTTCAGGAGACATTTGCGGGTTTCTCCATTTTGGTTCCTCGTCTCAGATTAGAGGAGGTACAAAGTGGGCTGGAAGTACATGGAACGCAGGCACTTGTTTTCATACGAAGATCCTGTGCACAGCCATCACAACAATGGCGAATCATTAATCTTCTGTCTCTGCTCTTTCCAGAAGCGTCATGATTTGCTGTTCTGTGGCCATGAGGGTGACCACTTCACCCCCAGAGCTGCTTTTGCTAGGTGCTGGCTCCGGTTACATTGTCCAGCAGGATGTGTAAGGGTTAATGAGAAGGCAGGAGAGATCGGTCCAAGCAGCATAAGAAACAAGTGACATACGCCTAGCTAGTGAGGACATACATAAGGACGAGGCATTGACATGGACGCAGCAAAAGGAAAATGGCTCGAGAAGGGACTTACTGACTTACTCATGGAGCTGAGCCCTTCTGAAGGAGCAGCCAATTCTGCAGCTACTCAAGAATTTCCCAGCATTTATGGAACCCGAAGGTTTATTACAGTGTTCATAAGAGCCATCCCTGGTCCATATTATGAGCCAGTTCAATCCAATCCATCCCATCCCATCCTATCTCTCTAAGATCCATTTTAATATTGTCCACCCACCTACGCCTTGGTCTTCCCAGTGGTCTCTTTCCTTCTGGCTTCCCCACCAGTATCCTATACGCATTCCTCGTCTCCCTCATTCGTGCTACATGACCTTCCCACTTCATCCTCCTTGACTTGATCATTGTAATTATACTTGGAGAAGAGTAAAAGCTATGAAGCTCCTCATTGTGTAGTTTTCTCCAACCTCCTGTCACTTCATCTCTCTTTGGTCCAAATATTCTCCTCAACACCCTGTTTTCAAACACCCTCAGATTATGTTCCTCCCTTAATGTCAGAGGCCAAGTTTCACACCCATACAGAACCACAGGCAAAATTATAGTTTTTTATATTCTAATTTTTATGTTTTTGGACAGCAGACGAGAAGACAAAAGGTTCTGGACTGAATGGTAGNCACTTCTAAACCAACCTCTTTACTTACGTCAATTAAAGTTTGTGTGTTTTTCTTTATGGTATCTATATTATCACCCAGTAGATTCACATCATTGGCATAGACCAACAGCTGATGTGTCCCGTTTAATGTCAGTCCCACCTGGTTTCCCTTGACCTTCCGAATTGCATATTCTAAAGCAAACTTAAAAAGGAGTGGCGATAAAGCATCTCCTCGCAAACAAATACATTTTAGTGCGAACAACAATAATGCAATATCAGAGAAATATAATGACTTGAGATCTAGTGCAGTGCGACGGTTTTCAAACAGTGAACAATTTCCTGGAGATGGTCAAGTAAGGCCGAAACATGTGACAACTGATGCGATTTTAAAGTTATTTTAAATTGAAGTTTGATTGTGAAAATTTTTAATTTATAATAAAGACGGGGGTGAATGAGTGAGTGCAACAGGGTGTTGTAGTATAATATTAAACCCAAGAAACGTGGGAAGGGAAGCATGGAAGAATAAAGTTACAAGAAATTTTATCAATACATAACTTGCAGGGCATTTTACACTGACGGCAAATTTCTCATACTCCGTTTTTTATGCATGTGAATATAATGAATAGGTTCTGGGTTCCCCCCCCCCCACTTCCGCGTATCGGGATATCAGTTTCTTTCGAAAAGCTGTAAGTCGTTTCTCCGCCACAGACGTTGAAACATACGCGGGAAAGCCAGTAAACAGGTCGCAAAGGGAAGTAAAACACCCGTAATTGACGTAATATGTTTTCTATATGTATCACGCGACACCCTCTGTCCGCCAAAGTTGGCAGTAACTTCGCCGACAAGCGGCGGTCGCTCGGTCGGTATAGTTCGCTTGCGGACTACAGGCCACGGAATTTATTTATTATATTATTGTCACTAGGTAGCAGCAAAGTAGATGCGCATGCGCATGTTCACAGGCTAGTTTCAGTAGTCAAAATGGAGGCCATGCTTGAGGGATGTACTACTGAAGAGTAGAATTCTGTTGTGAGTTTTATGTGGGCAAACTGAATAAATGCAAAATATATTCATATAGAAATAGTTCCTGTTTAGGTTGTGAAGTGTTTTTCTCGTAAAGCGGTTCACAACTGGGATGAGAAATTCTCTCAGTGACGTTCGAAAGCCGCAGATGATGCCCGACCAGGTGCGGAAGTTGCTCAGACAACAGTCAAAAGACTTCTCTACTGCGGGTTTTTGACGCACTGGTAGAGCGCTGAGTGAAGTGTGTCAGTGTTGGTGGAGGATATGTCGAGAAATGAAGGTATATCTATGTGTAACATATTTATTGTCTCTCTCTCGTAAACTATCACGGCTGTAGTACCTATTTTGTGGGGTGTTTAACAATGATATCAGTAGCTAGACTATATGACTTCAAATGAGTGACTATATGACTTCAAATGAGTGACTATATGACTTCAAATGAGTGACTATATGACTTCAAATGAGTGATGAATGATGCATTGAAAAGTATTCAGAAGGCATCGGTCGTGGCATATTCGGAACACCATCCTGGTGTTTGACATGATAGACTGAGGAAAACCACTAAGACTCATATTAAGAATAACGCATGTCCGAACCGGAATTCGAAATGAGCACCTTCTGAATACGATTCAAAGCGAACTTGGCTGGCTGAGGTAACATCGATCAGTGAATAAGCTATCTATATTGCCTCTTTCTATTTAATTTGCAGAGTCAGTCTTCGAAATCCCGAATTCTTGTTGTGCTCATAGTTTGTTTGCGTCTTACTTGTCTCTGTTTCATAAATCTTAATTCTGTGACATGTTTCTGCTTTATATGGTCACTCTGCTGCACTTCATTGCGTTTTATAATTCTACCGCTTTAGAAGCATAACGAGCCTAAGTGTTTAGGAACCTTTCCTCCCCTAAGCACGAGGACGGAAACATACTATCAGGATTCAGGAGTGTGACTATAGACGGGGTATGGATTGGTGAATGGATTTATTGAACAATTATGCACACGACTCGGAACTACAAGCAATTACAGCACCACCGCTAATCTCCACAGAACCTGCTAAGCCCTTTTCCAGCCTGATGTATCTTCATCAGCCTTTCCCTGACAACGGCTTCTAACAGTGGAGATTTTTCAGATTTCTACGCTCAGGTCCTCTTCTCACAGCCGCCCGTGAAGAACTGAACTCATTTAACTATAACGCTATCTCTTCCCACCCTCCCTTGCAGAGCTCAATTGCTCTGGTTGCCCCAATTCTCTTCTTTATATCTGCTAGGAGCGGACTACATGGAAAACATCCCGTTTCCAACAGTAAATATATTTTTGCGTGCGTATTCGTTTCCGCGAGAACGTATTTACCAAGCTGTTGCTCAGAAACTGGCGTTTGTTTATTCGTCTACTGCATAGGATGTACATGCTACAATACCAAGTGTCGTCAGAAATATTGAGACTTCGGTTACTTCAGGTTGCGAGCCATGTACTTACCGCGATAGTTGAGGAAGGTGGCTATGATGAGAACATTGGTCAAGATGATGGCTACCGCCATGATGAAAATGATACCAGCTTGCGTTAGAGTCTCCAGGGTGAAGAGTATTTCCACCGCGTGTCTGTCGTGATCACTGGGTATGATCATAGGTTGAGTGCCATCTTGGGCAGCATGGTAATACATATCACCATCCTCCGAGTAGTGGCGACGTCGGGGAGCAATGTGGAGTGGAGGAACAGGTAGTGCGGGCAGCGCCCGGTGGCCATCTTGGATTCATGTTGGTAGTAGTGCTGTCATGGCGGAGTGCTGCAGTGACGGGGCGAGCGCTCTCAACTCCCCGTCCCCAGCACCGACCATCGCCAGCAGATCCGAGAGCCAGCCCGCCCGCTATCACCGACGCTTGTCGTCCCGACGCCTCATGGAGCTGAAAGGCAAATAATAAAAATAATCAAATCGCTGCATTCCGATGTCTTAAGCAAATATGAAATATGCGTTGAAAGCACTGTGAAACAACTTGTTGGTAATAATACAACATTTTACGTGTTTCGGCGCCAACATTATGCCATCATTAGTACTTCTGAATAGAATGTGCAGACAAACGCTTTTACGTTATATTGAGGAGTGCAGATCATGTACTTTGTTTCGTCTAGTAAAAAGGTAAGTTAAAGATAAAGTTGTACTAGTGCTTAATTAAGCACCACGCCATGAAGGCGTATGAGAAAGTGTAGGTTTAACTCCATTCTTGAAAACAGTACTAGATGAAGACGACTGGCCAGCTTCACGCCCCTGCTGCTTTACCCCTGATGGAAAGAGCCCTCGGCACTCACTGAATAGGAACTTGAGTGGGCTGCAGAGCAGTGTTTGACGCTATGGAGAAAAGTCTTGCTTTCTCGGGAATCGAACCTCGTTGGATCGGCCCAAACTCCATTACTGGCTTTTATATTGGCGCTATAGTCATGTACAGGTCTTGGCCTCCTCTAGAGGTTTCGTGACAATAAATTTTTATTGGGTGGGTTTATTAACCCCACGCCCAACCTCCAATGTGCAGGACCAGGAACTGCACTATAGCTCTCCGTGTCGCTAGGGCAGACACGACAAGGCGGTAGGCCTCGAGGAGTTCATCCCTGTACCATCTGAAATATCCGGAAAAAACATATCTATCTACTTAGGGCTACACAGCCCTTAAGGACCTTGGCCGCTTTTTCAGTTTCTTAATTTATATACAATCGATATAACTTCTTGGATGGGTGATCAGCCCACCGCAAGGCCGCTACCTACACACAGAACAAAACAAATATAGAATAAACACACACATACATCCATGCCTGGAGTGGGATTCGAACCCACGATCCCAGTGTTAATGCCTTAGACCGCGTGGTCACTGTGATTGGCAGGGGAAAAATTATATGTATGAAAGTTTCTTAAGACTGATTGTATAAAATAAAAAGTATTGATGCAAGGAGGGAGGCGTAAATTTCCCGAAACATTAACATTTTTTATGATTGCAAATAAAATTGTTATTGACTGTTATTTTTAATCTTTGATTATCGGAACCGCTTTTATCACTAATTAATTTCGATAATGGGCCTTCCACTGTACTTACAATCGCGTTCATATTTTCCGTATTGCAGTGGATGCTATGGGGTAAAGTCAGGCTGGGCAACATAACCATCTTATTTCTTAAATTACTCATAATAAAATGGACCCTCTTAGTATAGTTTCTCATAACGTAGCAGTTCACAAGAATATAATCATGACGCTAAACGAGAGCTTCCTGTATAAATCTGGCCATATAGCGGCAACGGCCTGGGATAGCTAAGTCTACTTAACTCTAAACCTTTTATAAAACACCTAACAGTCTGATGTTCAAAACGAGGGGCAAATATTCACAAAAATATCAATTTTAAATCATACACCTTACGGAATGTGACGTCGTGTAGTGCGGTTGAAATTCACCGACGTTTGGTTACTGCCTGGTTATTGATGGTTACTTTATTTTCTTACTTTCCCACCCTGAAGACTGAGGCATCAGATTCATATGAAACGTCGATGAACTACATAGTATACGCCGTCGCTTCCTGGAATACAGCCACTGCTGTGAGAACCACGTAGCTATCATATATTTTGAAATATGTATAAAATGAGTCATTAATATTCAACACGAATGGAAGAACATTGTTATTTTAACATCTTTATGATACTGCGTAACTCCCTCCTGATATATCAGTTCCATTATAAAACCAGTATTTTCTGGTAAATTACGTAAATGTGAACCAGTTTCAACTAGCAAAGAACATATCGACCCTTTCAGCCTCGGCACGTACTCGTACGAGTGTAATACAGGAATAACTCGCAGTCAACTTAAGAATATGTGAGCCTCAACTTGAGGTTACAGGCTCGTTATCCGGCCTCATTTTCCATATTGAATCATTACTTTCATACGTAATCAGTTTAATTTCTTTTACACTGGCTCTACAGCCCCATTTGGCCCTGGCCTCTGATATTTCAGTTCCATGATCATTTTACAGATAGTAGGACACCTTGGACGAGTGATCAGCTCGTCGCAAGGCCTCTACCTAAACACAGGACAACACAAACACAGAATAAACACATACACATACCAAACAATATTATCTTGCATGGGATTCGAAACCCCGATACCAGCTTCCGAGCGAGAGAAAACAGTTCATGCCTTAGACCGCTCGGCTACGGTGACCGGCAAACAGTTTAATATTGTTATATTTTAAGGGTTTTGATGGGTTTTGGATTGGTGACTGGATTTATTGACACCTTATACACACACACCGCTCGGAACTACAGGCAAATGTAGCGCTATCACTGATCTACATGTGTTACAGTTCACTGTTACGTATACACTAATGTTCTTAGTCTTCACTAGTCGTATTCTTGCAACGGATTTATAAAAGCATTACGAAAATTAAGTTTAGGAAAATTTTAGATTCGCAGATACACGTATATTTTCAAATTTGAAAGGTTTGTAAGAGGATCTAAATTTCGCGAAAATATGCAGATTTTCTAGAAAGTCACATTGCAATAACTTGGCACGAATACAAACTCTGAAAAAATAACCTGGCAGCCTTAAAGAGCATGGGAGAATATGCAGATTGCGTGCGCAACATTCGGATGAGCTCTTCAGGTTTTCCCCCCGTATATCAGAACACAACCGAGGCAAATACAAATTGCAAGAATCTGTGTGTTTACCTGACGAAACTGACAATTATTTGTTGTTGCAATTTAAAAAAATTATGAAACCACAAATGCCACATATCCTCAGATATTGTAAACAGATTTTGTATCTAAAATATCGCAAATATTATCTACCTTCCATTCAGCTCACGAATGGTAATCTTATTAAGCTCATGGTGCTGAGACTTCTTAAGAAACAGCCAAAGGTGCAGCTAATCAAAAACTCTCCAAAGATCCCTATCTAGAGCCAGATCAATCCAGTCCATACCACCTCACTCTGTCTCTCTAAGATTCATTTTATAATTATCCACCCACCTACGTCTTCGTCTTCCTAGTGGTCTCTTTACTTATGGCTTTCCCACCAATATCTTATATGCATCACGAATGTTGATGTTAATAAATTAAAATGTCTACCATTAGTGAACCGCTTCTGTGGTCTAGTGGTCAGAGTTCTTCGGTATGGATCCAGAGGTCCCGGGTTCGATTCGCGGCGCTACAAGATTTTCTGAGAAGTAGTGAGTCTGGAACGGAATCCACTCAGGATAATTGTAAGGATAATTGAGGAGATATTTCAAGGAAATAGCGGCTCCGGTCTAGAAAGCCGAGATTATCGGTCGTGGGCATCCGTTGCGCTGACCACGTGACACCGTCTATCCGCAAAAGTTGACACTAACTTCGCCGACAGGCGGCGGTCGCTCGGTCGGTATAGTTCGGTTCCGGACTACAGACAACGGAGTTTGTTTTTCTGTCTACTAGTAGTGCATATTTTATAAGAATTCATTTAACTTCAGAAAATTTGATAACTTAAAACAATGATTCTGTTTAGGATTTGTTATTTAAAAAACCGTGGAGTGTGACACAAGTCAGGAACTTCGATTGGGTTCATCCTGGTCCGTCACAGTAGCAATATTATAAAAGGTTACCAATTCCATCCAGTGTGACTGATAAACGTTTTTTCTCATTTGTAATCTTTTGCCCTTGACATGTTTCGGTCTGAGAGACCATCTTTAGAAGGACAAATCAATACTTGCGGAAACTACTATTACAATGTGATTGGTCAATATCAATACATACCGTACATACAGTATCATTACAATGTCATGAATATAAAATCTCAGCCTTTAACAACCACAGAGACGTACAAGAATACATTATAAGTCTGGAGACCTTCGTAATTTGAAAGATTTAAATATTTCGTAAAAATGAATTTTCAAATTCGTAAAGAATTTAAAATTTTCAATTGATATATGTTTCAATATTCTAGTATTTATCTGAACTTCCAAAGAGCATTTGACGACAACGTTAACAATGTTAGCGCAAAATTTAAATTTCCTAACACCGAAATCCGCACCACCTTACGCACTGGCTATTCAAATTCCCGTCGTCAGAGGGTTAAGAAGGCAGTGATGTCAGAGGAAGAGAAATGAACAGATTTGTAGCGTAGTTTGATGAGGCACTATGCTACAAGCCGGAAGGTCGCGCGTTCAAGTCCCGATGAGGTTATTGGATTTTTTTTTCAGTTGACCTAATCCTTCCAGCGGCACTATGGCCTTGGGGTCGACTCAGCCTCTAGCAGAAGTAAATACCAGGAATTAATTAAATAATTTTCCTGGGGAGTAAAGCGCGGCCGGTGCGTAAGGCTGACAACCTTACTGCCATCTTTGGGCCGATTGTCTAAATAATGTGGGACCCTCAACATCTCACAACCCTATGGGCCTTCACGGTCTGTTACAGGGAGAGTTTTACTTTTCGCTTTACTTCTTTTTAATCCTTGCAATTAAAAATGGCGAAGATGCTCTAAAAGGAATTTTTCGTTGAAAATATGTTGTTATAGGTCAGACTGCGTTGAGATGTTATGTCTATATGAATGAGAGATAGAGATGACAGATAAAGGTCAAAACTGCGGCCATATTACTCGATCCTTCACTACAAAATTCACCTAGCGGAAAGTTCTCTACCAGAAAAGGAAATTTTAGATAGAGTTTCACATTTGTCAGCCGAAACATCTCATTTACTCTCGTGTCCTTTTCTTTTTCCCTTTTACAACTTCTTTGTATTCCCCAAACTCAAAAACTCTCTTAAAGTAAGTAGTTTTGAGTCTGTTTAGACATGAAACCGAATACAATGGCAAAACTCCAAGCAATTTCAGGACAAAACTTAGAAAGAACTGTTTACTTTTTATCGAGACAGTGTCTCAGACATTTATTGATTTAGACCGAGTCCACTTTGAAAAGAAGTAAGACATCTTTCCCCCCCCCCAGTTGCATTTGACGTTCTCGTGTCACCGACAAAAAGAACATATTATCTTGATTGATGTGGCCCCATACAATCTGGTAGAAGTGTACGGATGTTTCGGAGTAACGTACCGCTCCTTTTTCAGGACTGGAAAGTAAGCCAGATAAGCTTACTTTATTTACTCTACCTTCCTCAAGATGGGTACGATACTGTCAAAGTTATGTTACGACCGACGGTCAGTCGGCCAGTCTGTTTAGTATCAAGCACCCACCTGGGGATCCAGATTTTTATTACTGCCAAATAGTTGCGGATTTGTTAATGTGGGGCGCCTTGTCTGATAAGAGGACAGGTTTGCTGTTTACAATTGCTGCTGGTCCTCGCCAGTGCAGTCATTCTTGGGTCCGTACCCAGCTGGACTCATGGCCACATTTTACTGTCTCAGTTTCGAGACTCTCACAACCTGGAGGCTAGGTCCCCGTATTTATATCCCCCAGGAACAGAGTGGCCCAGTTGTGCTCCCAGTTGTCGCGTTCTACGACTCGCAGAGCTACGGTGAAAATATTTGAAACCTCTTTGAAGAAGGAACCCTCCCTCAGGCTTGACTGAATTTCTTCTAAACAATACGTGTATATGAAGATCCAGTCCGTACCTCACAGGGAACGCATTACGTCTCCACTACAAAGCCCAACCGGTTAATGCTGTTTAGGGAAACAGTCGCTGTTTATTGTGAGAACCACACGGAACACACAAATAATATAGAGATTCAGTCCGTACCTCACAGGAAACACATTACGTCTCCGCTACAAAGCCCAACCGGTCAATGTTGTTTAGGGAAACAGTCGCTGTTTATTGTGAGAACCATATGGAACATATAAATACACTGTGTTGGCACACTGCAGAATTCTAGTATGTTAAATTAGGTGGTATATATATTAACCATTGGGCATTAAAAGGTTAAAATGTTTTACCAGAGAATGTGTGGCACATTATCATATAAGAAGTAAACGTGTTATGGTTTCCTTAATGCCACGGTAAATGTATATTTCCAGATATTATAATAATTAGTAATTATAATGAATACGCGGAAGTTTAAACACGTCAGTCCGTTTAGGGGCATGGTAATAACTCTACTATGGAACTGTTATGACACGGCATACACAGCCGTGCTCTCCCCATCAAACGGTCCGCCTCACATCGCGTGCTTACATTCAAGCTCGTAAACTTACCCGTATTTACGTACCAGCTCATGGAAATGACCGTTCATTTGTTTGGACATTATCGCACTAAATCTGTGGTTCCCAACCTGTGAGTCGACACCCCTGTGAGGGATGAAGGGTTTTAGGGGAGCCATAGGCCAAGAGAAGAAAATTAATTTTTAACGTGAAGTTCAGCTGAAACAATTACTTTTAACCTCATTTCCGTACGTCGTCCGGAAGCGCATGTGAGAACTGTTAATACAAATATACATACAGATTAGACCGACCAGACTTGAATATTAGTCAGCGCTATTCGTTTCTGAAGGCTTAGGTTTACGTACTTTTTTATTCATAATATTTGTATTCTACTAATTATGAGTACGTTGATCATAGACACTAATACATATAAGATCGCAGAGGATGAAGTCTATTTTAATAACAAAATTTGGGGGAGGTAGAAGAATTTTGGACCGCCTCTGTGGTCTAGTGGTCAAGAGTTCCTGGATACAGATCCAGTGGTCCCGGATTCGACTCCTGGCGCTACCAGATTTTCTGAGAAGCGAGTCTGGAACGGGGTCCACTCAGCCTCGTGAGGATAATTGAGGAGCTATTTCAAGGAAATAGCGGTTCTGGTCTAGAAAACCGAGATTAGCGGCCGCGGGGATTCGTTGCGCTGACCACGCGACACCATCTATCCGCAAAAGTTGGCACTAACTCGCCGACAAGCGGCAGTCACTCGGTCGGTATAGTTCGCTTGCGGACTCAAGCCACGGAGTTTAGTTTTTTAGAAGAATTAGTGAATGTCAAAAGGGAGTTCATATAAAAATGGAACTATCACACGAAATAATTCATAAAGATAAAGGTAAAATTTTCCCTGTGACTAATTAATTAAGAACAATGCAATGAAGACGTATGCGGGGATGTACCAGGCTTGGAATTTCACCCAATTCCTCTCTTCTCTCCCCATGAGTCAAATTATTAAATTTATGGCTGGAAAGCGGGGTCATGATGCCCATTTATTTCCATGTCATGCCCCATTAATTTCCATTAAATGCTTCTTTCTTTTTTTAAATTAGTTAGTGGTTTCAAACTTGAATTCAAACCGTTTTATTTCAAAATTCATCACATAGAGATCACCTATAACGATAGCTAATGCCAGAAAATTTTAATGACACAGATTGGATTTATGTACGTCGCTTTGATTACAAATTTACGGGTCAACGATCCCAGAAACATGTCTATCGCACGCGCGTTACGAACTGCCTAACCTTTTTTCCCTTTTAAATTCGTTACAGAAGTTGTTACATTATATGGCTTCGATTATTATTGCCTTTTAGTAACCAATGACTTTCCGCTATGTGTGATATTACAATGACTTAGCCCAGTGGGTCCCAAATATTTTGACGTGATGTCCCCGCTTTTGGTTTTCACTAAACCGTCATCCACAGAGCAATTTACTCACATAATATAGAAAATGAATTAACTAGTAATTATAGCCATACTAAAACTGCCAGTAAAAATTTCAGATCCGTAAATGAAAAGTCTACAGAATACTTAGTATTTTGTGCCGATGAATGTTGAAATCTAATAACTTGTACAATTTAAAAAATATCTTGATTAACAATTCTGTCGAGGATTAAATACAACTAAACATAATTAATTCATGTAGGATTTGAGTTTCTCACACCGGTGGTTATGCAGAGTACTATCTTCTGGGATGTGACACCATGTAGTCCGTTGAAAGTCAACAGATGTTTCGGAGGAAGAGATCGCCTCCAGCTTCAGAGTCGAATAAACCGAACAGGATACCAGTATGAAAGCAGGTGACAAGCTGAGTGGCTTCTGACGCCATTATTCTGGCTTTCAGGCTAAAGGGAGGACACACAGAGAGGGAGGCGATCTCATAAACCTTCTTTTACTTTTTCAAAATAAGGGAATTAGGCTAAAACAGTGGTCACGGAGGAACCTATATAGAAACAAGTGTAAAGCGGTGTACAGTCCCGCACAACAATAGACATGAAAAATACGAATAGAGTTAACTTCTGTTCTACTAATATTTGATCAAGACTACAGTCGGTCACAGTTGTGCGTATTACGTCATGTTCTCTCTACTACCGCTGGAAAAATTGGATCATGTGTTCCGAGTCCAGGGGTCTGCATTTTTGCTCTGTGTTCAATGTAAAGGCCTTGTGAAAGGCCGATTCCTCATCCAAGGTCAGTCCGTTGGGTAAATTACTGCTGGCCCTCGCCATCACAGCGATTCTTTGTTCCGAGTACCACGGGGCTCATGACCATATTTTTCTGTCTCACGACTCTAGGAATCTTGCAACTTCTTATCTAAGTAGTCAATACCAAGTGTCTATATACAAGATATCTGTCTATCACAGTGGTCGCGCGGTCTAAGGCATGAACCGTCTTCGCCTGCTCGGAAACTGGGATCGCGAGTTCGAATCCCACTTGAGGTATGTATGTCCATGTTCATTTATTGTGTGTTTGCGTTGTTCTCTGTATAAGGTATCGGCCTTGCGGCGGGCTGATCCCCCGTCTAAGGAATCCTGCTGACTGTGTATAAATTAAGAAACTGAATGAACGACCAAAGTCCATAATGGCTATAGAGCCATAGATGATACTAGTAGATATATAGATAGATAGATAGATATATAGATAGATAAATAGATAGGTAGGTAGACAAGATTCCGAAACGCCGAAAAAATGTATGCCTTAGATGGCATTGGTCTGTCGTGCCATACAAAAAGACAAATCATAACGCTCCTCATCATGTAGTTTTCTCCATCATCCTGTTACACTCTTCCTCTTGAGTTAGAATACGTTAAGCCACAAAATACGAGGAAAAGAAATCCTAGGGTTTTCTTGCTTGTTTCTTTGGGAAAAGGGGCGATTGATCCGTGTATATAAGTGGCGGTGCTTTTTTTCCTGGAACGTTTCGTTGGATCGGTCGGCCGACGCAGCACCTGGGATTCCCCCCCCCCCACTNACTTGTCACTGTCATACATCTTTCAAGATTCTGTACTCAGTCGATGGAAGTTGTCCCCCTGAAGCTGCCGCTCTTTCCTAGACGTACACGTCATGACGTGAAGCCCGTCTCTGTTGTGCCTGCTGAAATCCAACGCACAGAATCACAGACACGTGACAAATATTGCGTACACGAGTTCTCCTTTATTGATTAATTGATCACTGCTCTATTTAACTGTTCAAACCGCTGCATACACCACGTACTTTGACATACAGAATTTCCGCAGCATATCTTCATAGTGTATCTCTTTGTTCCGTATGGTTCTCACAATAAACAGCGATTATTTCCCTTAAACAGCTTTAACCGGTGTTCTTTATTGTGGAGATACGGTGGCGGTATGCTGGTATAGAACATAAGCTACAGGTTGGATGACCGAAGAACCGGGGCTCAGTTCCCGGCGGGGACAAAAATCTATTCTCCACTGCATCCAAAACAGGCTCTGGAGTTCCGCCAAACTTCCTATCCAGTGAGTACTGGAGGTTGTCTCTTGGGGTGAAAGAGGCCTCGGTGTGAAGCTATTTACCTATTTCTAATGACGAAATATTCGAGTATTCCTCTTCTTCATTTTATATATTAGTCTTTACTTACTTAATCTGTTCCTCTTACATCTTTTGGTGTCGAGGCTTTTTTTTTTGTTTTGTTTTGTTTTGAGCATTTTACAGACGGTAGGATTTCTTGGACGGGTGATCGGCTCGTCGTAAAGCCGCTACATAAACACAGAACAACACAAACACAGAATAAACATATACACCAAACATCCATGCATTGAGTGGGATTCGAACCCCCGATCCCAGCGTCCGAGCGAGCGGCATTTCTGACACATCTAGTAGATAGAGGGTTTTACTGTATATGTAGATCAGAGGATATTCTCAAAATGGATTTTGAAGAAACAGGGTTCTAAAGAAGTCTAATGGATTCATTTGACCCAGGAGATTGTTATGGACTTCTGTCAAAACGTTAGTGTATCTTCTGATTGAATAAAGGGGGGGGAGGGGGGAAAGACAGTTCTTGACTAGTTCAGAGACTATCACCTTCTCCAAAAGGTAAGTTAATTACTAGTGGACAAAGTCACGAGTGGAAGCGCTCTTTTAAACACTTCGTTTAACGTTTCTATATCCTTACGTCATTATTGAATCTATCGCGTGACAATGTCTTGGTCTCCTGCGACTGTATTGCAGGACATTGATGGAAAACACCCCAACCTCTTCTCATCGCCTGCTGTCACTGCAGTCCAGCCCACAGCTAATAAATCTGGTGAAGAAGACTGCGCAGATGTTCTCGACAAGCCACGCGAAACGATCCTTTACTAACATCAACCTTTACCAGGAAACAAAGAACCACTTATGTTGCCTTGATATTTTCGGCAAGGGCTTTGTATGAACTTGACCCCCTTAGAGCACGTGTCACTTACCTTAACGTTTAGAAAAAACGCTCTACATCTTCCCCACAAAATATTCTTCTAGCCCACTTTCGTTATTTTGAAATAAAAATAAAAGCAAGTTTAAGCTTTAGCATAGAATGACCCTCAGTACCGAGCAGTGTGATTGATTAATACAATTTGTACGATTGGTCGGATTGACCATCTTGAGAAGGACTCAATAAACATTTAGGAAGCCGCTATTATGACATCATACAACATTCCTATATGTTGATTGCGTCCTTCTGAAGGTGGTCAATTCGACCGAAACTTGTTAAGGAAAATGAAAAATTGAAATACCATTTTTATTAATAAATCACACTGTACGGTGTTGCGAGTCATTTTGTACTACAGGGTTACTCATAAGTCTGTGAAACATTTTGAAAACTTAAAATAAATAAATTACATAACGGATACCAAATTTTATTACACTGAAATAGAGATAAACTCACCAAGTTTTTTTTACATAGTTCACAGATGCTCAATGTGTCCACCTTTCCTGACTGCTAGTGTGACGGACCAGGGTGAGCCAAGTCAAGATTAGGTTTATGCTATTACCACGCCCTGCACACCTCTTATCAATTTCTGAATGCGTGAACAAATCTATATAAAATTTGGTACGTATATCATGGCATCTGAGACCATCTCAATGGCGTACTCTATACATACCGCTCATCAATCTGTGTACCTGTATGTGTATTCATCCTATCGTTTGCTAAGCAACGGCTCGTGTAAAAACGTTCCAGCGACAGCGAAGAATTGTTGGAAGCTTCGTTTTCTATGCGGTCCATGTAGCATCAAAATAAATAGGCGATTATTAAACATAATTTCTTGTTTGGTTACATTTTTTAGGGTTATATTTACTAAATTCTCAGCATATAAATTATATAGCGATGAATGGTAGGCTGAATCATGAAATGGTAAGGACTCAGAAGGAAACAGTTGTAAACTAATCTAGTTACTCTAATAATATTTGGCGGAAGAGGCCGGGGAAAGCCACGGAAAGTCTCATTCACGAGAGTCGATGTCCTGGCCGATACTCGAACCGAGTACCTCTTAAATACGAGTATAGAGCGTTACCGCTGGGCTAGCCTCTATGGTCTGTGTGCTCGTCATGATTATCACGATAAACAGCAATTACTTTCCCACACAGAATTAACCTCTTTGTTTCTATAATAAGATTCCAAGGGCTACGAATTGTGCTATTAAATATTATTTAAATTAAATCCACGCTTCAGAGATTAAGCGTTGCGCCCAAGAATATAATCCAATATCAGAATATAAAAGGAAAGTTGATAAGTCAGTTTTTTTAGCTTAGTGGGGGGTGGAGTCCTACTGCGTCCACTCGGCACAGCGGCCACTGATTGGCCTATTGTAGCCTGCCCCGGGTGATTATGATAACGGAGAATTTGATGGAATGAAGATTGGCAGGGGAAACCGAAGTACTCGGAGAAAAACCGCCCCAGCGCCACTTCGTTCAGCACAAATCCCACTTGACCCGACTCGGGATCGAACCCGGGCCGCCGCGGTGGGAAGCCAGCGACTAACCGCTTGAGCTATGGCGCCACCCGGTAAGTCAGTTCCTTTCTTCGCTGTTTTTTTTTTTTGCAGATTATACATTTGCTTAAGGACTACGCTCCATGGAGTTAGTTTTTAACGATGCTCTCAGTAACTCAGACTGGAGAGGGGGGGCACTATGATACAAATCGGATGGTGGAGGGTTCAATTCCCGAAGAGGTGTTGGATTTTCCAGTTGACCTAATCCTTCCAGTCGCTCTATGGCCTTGAGGTCGACTCAGCCTCTAACAGAAATGAGTACCAGGAATCTTCCTGGGGGTAAAAGGCGGAGGGCCGGCGCGTAAGGCTGACAACCTCACCGCCGTCTGTGAGCCGATTGTCTAGAAAATGTGGGAGCCTCGATGTCTCACAAACCTATGGGCCTACACGACCTGTTACAGCTTTAACAATAACTGATACTAGGTAGTAAGCACTGGTAGAGTGTTTAGTGAATAATACGCTGGGGAAAGTCATGGAATAAAAGGATAATGGAATAATTTGAGGTATTATCCTACAAAACTAAAATTTCTTGTGGTTCTGTATGGGTGTGAAACTTGGTTTCTGACATTAAGGGAGAAACATAGACTGAGGGTGTTGAGGAGCATATTTGGATCGAAGAGAGATGAAGTGACAGGAGGCTGGAGAAAACTGCATAATGAGGAGCTTCATAAATTGTACTCTTCGTCAAGTATAGTTAGAATGATCAAATCAAGGAGTGGGGTGGCAAGGAATGCATATAGGATATTGGTGGGAAAGCCAGAAGGAAAGAGACCACTGGGAAGACCAAGGCACAGGTGGATGGACAATATTAAAATGGATCTTAGAGAGACAGGATGGGATAGATCTGGCTCAGGATAGGGACCAGTGCAGGGCTCTTGTGAACACGGTAATGAACCTTCGGGTTCCAGAAAATGCTGGGAAATTCTTGAGTAGCTGCAGAATTGGCGGCTCCTCAAGAAGGGCTCAGCTCCACGAGTAAGTAAGTAAGTAATTCTCCCAAAAATATCTTCCGATTGGTTGAGGAAAACCACAAGTTATCTTGATCAGGATAGCCAGTCTCCTGCTGAGATAACTCAGGCAATACAGTGATGGAATGTGGGCTAAAAGACGGAGCCTCGATTCCAGGGTATAGCAGGTAATTTTATCTTCGACCGATCACATGGCCATTGGGTTACGCGCGGAGCGTGAAACTGGACACACTCCTCCATCCGTTCCAGAGGATGCCATTACATGGAGCCGTAATACACCGTTCTCTCCTTGTCATTCACGTCATGGTGCTTAGACACAGAGGCAAGTTGATGTTTGCCTTCTATCGGTACAGTGTCCGTTGACATTGCAAAGGGAAACTATTGCGGCAATACACACTGTGTTTGAGTCAGTCTGAGAGCTGGGCTATCTAGGGGTACGCTATTAACCCTTTCTGCAGCAAAGGCACATGATACGTATACTTTTCACTGCCTTTTATTACTGACATCATGCGTTCATATTCGTAACTGTTGCAAAATATATAACGAGAATATATAACAGGATAGCAAGAGTTACGTTTGTGTGTTTGTAATACACACACACACACTACTGTAACAGCCGTTGAAAATTCAGCGGAAAGCCTCAGTATATATTGTATTAACTTCTCTTTCTTTCTCTCTTATTCCTTTCCAGGCCTACATGTAATCGAATGATCCGTCGATGTCGACGTTTAACGGCATCCCCCATTTATGACACGCATAATCAATAATTTACCGACTCCTTTACATAGTATATTACACTTCACACATCCACATCGAAATATTTTCGGTACTAACAAAATAGACACGATACATTAAAAAAGAACATCGTTCGCTCGTTCGTGACGTACTATAATGAAAACGGATCACCACGCATAACTCACACGAAGCGTAAGTTGGTAACACTGGAATTTACTTACGGTACGAACATCTGGTAGGGACTCGGGAAAGCACAGTGACAAAGTGTCCTTGCATACTAGTCGTTTGTTTATTGTGCTGGAAGTAAGGTTAGAGCTACGCGTGGTCGTCCAACATCAGTAATGGAGGCGGGTAAAGAAGAACAGGGAAGTGTAGTGCGCTTTTAACTGCTGAAGGAGTAGGAGGACGAGAAATTTATCGTCGCATGTCTATTGTTTACAGCGAACACAACATGTCACGTTCGCGTGTGCTGGCGTGGCATAGGAGATTCAAAGAGGGACATGTGTCACTGCAAGATGATGCTCGCTCAGGACGGGCTCATAGTGTCATCACTCCTGATGTTATTGCTGCGTTGGATGGTCATATCCGGGCAAACCGACGGGTCACTGGAAGAAATTAGTCTTTTGATGGGAATAAGTCACGGTTCCGTACACGCCATTGTGACAAAACACCTGCTGTACCGCAAAATCTGCGCGGAGTGGGTTCCACATCAACTCACGGAGGAACAGAAGACTCAGAGAATGGCTGCATCACTGGGTCACTTGCAATGATACCACGAGGAAGAGTATGCTCTTCTGTCCCGTATTGCCACTGGGGACGAAACTTGGTGCCACCATTCTGAACCCGAGAGTAAAAGGAAGAACCAGCAGTGGAAACACGTGAATTCTCCCACACCGAAGAAATCCAAAGCTGTACACACAAGTTCCGGTAAAGTGATGATGACGTTCTTCTTCGACTGCAAGGGCCCTCTGCTTCTCGAATTTCTCGAGCATGGGGCCACAATCAGTGCACAGCGCTATGAAGACACTTTGCAGAAACTGATACTTGCCATAAAGTCACAACGCCCTGGAATGCTATAGAACGGCATTAACCTTCTTCATGATAATGCGCGCCCCCAAACTGCCAACTCTGTTAGGAATATGCTACAGAGATTTGGTTGGGAAGTGCTTCAGCATCCCCTACAGCCCAGATCTCTCCCCATGTGATTTTCACATTTTTGGAGACCTAAAGAGAGACATTCGTGGGCATCGGTTTGCATCGGACGAAGACGTGTGTTACTGGGTAAAGATGTGGTTCCGTAGACAGCCCACAAGCTTTTTCAAGGATGGGATTGGCCGTCTTATCTCCCAGCGGGATAAATGTATTAACAGTTTTGGAGATTACTTTTGAGGCAAGAAATTCTCTTAAATATGTTTTGGTTTCTGACCCGTCTTCATTTGACTGCCCCTCATACATTACTTAGTTCATCCAATGTGTTAGTGCTCCAAATATCGTTGATATGATATCCTGCATTTGTATAATAATAATAATAATAAACCTTACGCTTACAAAAATATTTCATATAAACAGATTGATATATAAGGGTTGTGCTATTTGATGTCTTGCGAAGTCCGACTATTTTTAGATAACGTCACGTGACTTAAAGGGGTTAGCAATCCATTCAACTGAAACTATATAATCTTGACTAAAGAATAAATATTAACCTTAATTTGTTAACATTCTTAATGGTTACTTGTTTCCTTCTTGACATCCATTTCGTAACAAAGAGGGGGTTTCCCTTTTAAGATGGACATAACAATATACTCTTTCACGTTTATTGAACTCATTCTTGATCAATATGGCTGATATGGTGCCAGGATGTGTCACCATTCATACATTAATCACAGACTTTTCTGTATTTACAGATATCATTAATCAATCTTTAAGCTTGTCAGACCGTTATACGTATAAATATGAAGAGGTTATGTCTCACGTGGCAACAGACTTTCAGGGCGCAACCAATTGAGCTGTTATTCAAACGAAACACACTCATTGGACATTCAAAACAGAATTGTAGGTAGGAGACATAAATAAATTAAATGGTAATGAGGATTTTTAAAATGTAAGGGGCGCACAAAATATTTGCCATTTATGAAAGAGAACGTTTGTAATATTATGGAGACTTCAAAATAGATCAGAAAAACCTCTTCATCTTAAAGTGAATTTAACTAGTTTTGGATTTCAAGTTCTCACAGTTGTGACTGTGAAGATGTTTCACAGGAACGTACTGCCTCCATTTTCAGGGATCAAAATTAAGCTAAAGAAGGAACTACCGAGAAGGAAGTAGCAAGCAGAATTCGACCCTAAGGTAGAGAAAGCAGCTCCTGCGAAACGTCGGTGAATATACTGAACCATTCGGATTTATATCTCAAATGATAATTTTTAAGCAGTTTATAAACCAGACAGAAAAGTACCACATGCGCCGTCAGGAATTGTTTTCCCGGGAGAGGATGTAACTTGTTATGAAGTTACAAAAAAAGAAAAAAAAAGAAAAAACGTTATCCCTGTAACAGGCTGTGAAGGTCCATAGGGTTGTGAGACGTCGAGGCTCCCACATTTACCCTATAAAATAGGCTCACAGACGGCGGTGAGTTTGTCAGCCTTACGCGCCGGCCGCCCTTTACCCCTCCAGGAAGATTCCTGGCACTCATTTCTGTTCGAGGCTGAGTCGAACCCAGGGCCATAGTGCGGCTGGAAGGATTAGGTCAATTGAGAAATCCAATGATTTTCATTGATTATCCTAGGATATTTGATACTAAAAAAACTAAACTCCGTGGTTTTAGTCTTGAAGCGAAATATTCCAACCAAATTTCGCCGCTTGTCAGCGAAGTTAGTGCCAAATTTAGCGGATAGAGGGTGTCACCTGGTTAGCGCGACAAATCCCCACGGCCGTTAATCTCGGTTTTCTAGACCGATATTCGAAACTATCTTAGAAATAATTTTTAATCTTAGACTCTGATATCCCGTAGATCATCATATTTCCAAAAAATATTAGAAGGATCAAGTCGAGAGCAATTAGAAGGACAATGTACCTAGTAACACAGAGAGAGAGAGAGAGAGAGAGAGAGAGAGAAGGTTTTCATACAGAGTTTTGATACGAACATTTAAAAGAGAAACCTGCGTTTCGTGTGAATGTACTGTTTATTACAGTTTCAGAGCAGAATCTGACCATTAACATAGGAAAGAACGTGAGGTGGAGCTAACACAAACCCCTCCATTAGGTTCCCCCTTAGCCCCAATATCATTAACCGCTATTTTATCCCGCACGGTTTATTTTAATCTGAAGATGGATGCAGTAGTTTCCTTCGAAACATTTGGCAAATATTTACCAGAGTACAGAGTGTCAGATCGCATAGGACTGTAAATTTCATATTAATGTAAATTTTCATTCTCGTAAGTAGACTCTCGCAATGTGTTTCCTCCCCCATAATATAGGGTGTCCGAATGAAAGGTATCCAAAATAAAAAAAATGATATCGGAAAGTAATTCTCATACACGTATCCGGTTTATGTCATCGGAAAGGAAAACTCTGAAAGTTTTTTTCATACCCTGCTTACGCGCAAGCGCCGCCACATTTTTGCTACCATGTCAGGAATCACCTGGACAGAGAGGTGGCTGGGATATGAATTGGCAGAGGTGGACCAATCGCTTGCCCTCCTAGGTCGCCAGATTTAACCCCAGTGGATTTTTTCTTGTGGGGTTATGTGAAGAACATTGTCTACCGGGTTAAGATCAACGACATTCAACACCCGAAAGCCCGCATAAGGGACGCTGTGGCGGCGGTAACACTAAACACGCTTCAAGCCTGGATATTTATCGTGCCTCCAAGGGAGCCCACATTTAAAAATACTGAGAAAGTTATATACTCAGAAAAAAACTTTGACAGTTTCCCTTTGTAATGGTGTAACCCATTAATGTGTATAATAAATTCTTTCGGAGATATAATGATTTTATTTTGGATACCTTTCATCCGGACACTCTGAACGATGATGTGGTTAAACAGTAATACACGTTATTAAGTTATACAACATATAATTTGGGTCAGAAATAATAAAGGGATATAAAAGAGGGTTATGAAAGTGGCTGCCATGTGTACGTATTAGCAAGAATACAACCTGCAACAGTTTAACGAGGAATGACCCTACAGCATAGAAAAGCCTGAGCGCGTAGAGCAGAATAATATTTATTCATTCATCACTAATCAGTCAGACGACAGGTCCACAGTCTCTTCCAAAACAGTTCCTCCACTTAATGCGATCTACAGCTTTCTCCTTCAAATGAGAATATCCTCTTCTGTCCCCAAGGTCATCCAGCATCTTCTTACGTCTTCTTCCTCGTCTTCTGGTCACTTTTATCCGCCCCCCCATCTTTCCTTCAATAACCAGAATAATATAAGCTGACGAAAATTGGGAAATTTGATCGAAATACGCAGAGCACCGGGCATGTAGATTGTATTTAAATTTCATAAAAGTAAAAGATATTAAGTCAATGTTTTCATATAAGCATTTACTTTCACTGCATTACCAAGGAGAATGAAATGGGCCGGGCGAGAACGTGATAGAAGAGAAATATAAAAATTTGGTAGGAAAACCTGAAGGAAATAACCATTAACAAAACATAAACATAAAGATTAATTTATTAAGCACTACGCCATTAAAACTTATGGGAAAGTGGAGATATGGCTCCAGGATTCTTAACCTCGGCACTAGATACACACAAGTGGTCAGATTCGCGCCCTTGCAAATTTACTCCAGTGAAAACAGCCCCGGTACCCATTGTATATGAGGCTGGGTGGGCACTAGAGACGGTCTGGACGCTGTGGAGTACAGAAAAATCTCTTTGCTCAGCCTGGAATCGAACTCCGGCCGTCGAGCCCTTATCCTAGTCTCTATGCCGAATCCAGATCTAAGTATAAACCGGAGGATAATAATAAAATGAATCTTACAGAAGTAGAATAGGAACCTGGATTTATTCGTATGGCTCCGTATAGGATTATATTGGGCTTTTCTGAACAGGGTAATGAAGCTTAGAGTCCTATAAAATTTTGAGAAATACTTGAGTAGCTCATGAATTATTAGTTATGAATTATAATTTACTAATCATCCTACCATTTGACGCTTTATCATCTTAGTATTGAAAGCGTCGTTAAACCATAATTAAATATAACATAAACAGTGAACTGAGAAGGATTACGTTAACGCCTCATGGTCATTGGGAGATAATGTGTCTGATGAAAGGTTCACGGAGAACGTACAAAGAAGTGAGTATATGTGAGATCCGTGGTGAATGAAGTGATACGGGAGAAGGTCCCCCCACCCCCACGAGTTTTTCCAGTTTTCCTCTGATAATCATCACTACTTTGTTCCATACTCATCGATCACCGTTTCGTGACGTGGAGATAGACTTGACTACGCAGCACATTATCAGAACTTCGGTATTTACTATGTAAGAAAGATTGCGTACTCCACCTACTATCGACTTCCAGTGCGCCATTGTTAGCCTGCGACGTCAACGGTTACGTCCTCGTTAGAAAATTACTACATTATGTTTTCAAAGTACTTCTATACTCACACAAAAAACAAAATCCGTGGCCTGTAGTCCGCAAGCGACCGAGCGACCGCCGCTTGTCGGCGAAGTTAGTTCCAACTTACACGCCGGCGGGAAATTCAGACGTGCTTACACGGTATGTTCCTTCCGTAGGGTTGGCTGCAGCAGACATGATGTGCTCTGCTTCGTAGGTTGGATGGACTTTGCTTTCCCCCCACTTTTGGACACCATCCGCCTTCAGGTAAGGTAAAGTTATCCACATAACCAGCAGTGGAGACCCATAGGTTCGTGAGACGCCGAGGCTCCTACATTATCTAGACAATCGGCTCACAGATGGCGGTGAGGTTGTCATAGGCGTCGGTCTGCCTTTACCCCCAGGAAGATTCCTGGTACTCATTTCTGTTAGAGGCTGAGTCGACCATAGAACCATAGTGCGGCTGGATGGATGAGGTCAAATGAAAAGTCCAACACCTCATCGGGACTTGAACCCGCGATCTTTCGGCTTGTACCACAGTGCCTCAAGTAACTACCCTACCGCTAGAGTTAATGAGAGTGTAACTGGAAATATTCATAAATCATTTAGTTGGACATCCCTGAAGATGTCCTTGGGACCGAAACATGCAGAGTGAATTAACAATTTATTGATTAAAATTATATTTTGTATTACATGGATGATTTCTGAACGGAATGTATGAAAAACAGAATGGTAACTACATCTGTAAGGGTATTAACTAACAGATTCCATGTCGCATAGTAGCTTAAACAAAAGACGGTTGTAATGCACTCAGTTTGGTGACAATGCTAAAGGGATTATCACTTAGAACATTTGGGGTTAATGCGGATTAGTGAACAATACATTTACGCGTGGTGCCTGTCATGACGAAAGTGTCATATACAAGATACATTGCTATTTCGGCTTGTAATACGCATGTATAATCATGAGAAGCCTAATTTTGTGTGGCTTATTAAATAAAGTGGCATATAACTTACTAGGACTCTTCCCCGTATGCTCACAATCCAACCATAACCTTCAATAATGAATAAAGTATAAATAAAAATATGAAGAAATTCTACTAATTATGCGTCTTTCATATGAATTAGCAAGCGGCCGATAGAGAGCCTGTTGTTAGCAGATCCATCTAGCGGCAGACTCAGTACTACCTGCAACTAACATGGCTGCACTCCTAACTTCACGCATCACAATTACAATTTTATTGTATATACTTTGTCTAAAACATTTTCAAGGGTACGCCATGTCTTCAATAGGCAACCTTACGGAAAATAATTTCAGGTTTTGCTGTTTTGGTTCCCATTGTACGCTAAGAATACAATTTAGTTCCTTTTTTGATGATGACGTAATGGTCCGCTTCACTATCTCAGGATGACGCAGCCTCAGAGACGTTTTAGACGCAGTATACTTTAAATCTTGACCTCTTAAATTCGACGTGATCTAGTTCAGCTGAATATTGCGTTTCGTTTGCCCGTTGCTTAGCAGCGAACATCTTATCAATTTGTAGATTTGACTTTCAGTATTATTCAGAAATACACGTATCTTTATTAAGGTATCTTCACTATTCCAGTATCAAGCCTATTGAGATATCCTGCGGATACTACAAATTTCCAAATATCCATCCCCAATATTTCTCATTACGCTATTTTTCTCAGGTGCTCCTTACTTCTATGGTTCATTTGATGACGATGCCAATAACGTTCTATGTAGAGTCGAATCAAAGGATCACAATGAATAACGAACTTTAAAGCATGGGGATTAGTGGGAAAGCCAGAAGGAGAGAGACCACTAGGGAGGCCAAGACATAGGTGGATGGACAATATTAAAATGGATCTTAAAGATATAGAATGGGATGGTATGGATTGGATTAATCTGGCTCAGGATAGGGACGAGTGAAGGGTTCTTGTGAACTCGGTAATAAACCTTTGGGTTCCATAAAATGCTGGGTAGTTCTTGAGTAGCTGCAGAATTGGCGGCTTCTCAAGAAGGGCTCGGTTCCATGAGAGTGAAAGGATAAGGAAGGAAGCCGCCATAACCTGTTTATAGTTACTATCGCAGAATTTGCGTGGAGAGACTGACGAAAGCCAGGAAAATCTCAACTAGGTTATTCAATATTTTGGTCGAGATTCGTACTGTGTACGCCCCAAAGAAAAGCCAGCCTGCTACAACCGCTTTAGACTTTATCATCAATTAGTGAAGTAAACCGCTGAGTTATCGTTACAAATTAATAATTTTATTTTCTATATAATATGAGCCGAGATAGCTCAGTAGGTATAGTGATGGACTACGGGCTGGACGACCGGGTTTGATTCCCGGCAGGGGTAAGAGATGTTTCTGTCCAGACCGGCTCTGGGTCTCCTTCCTTGGGGGTAAAGTTGGCGTGCCGTGAAACTGATCACTCACCGCCATTTAGTGCCGCGGTTAAGAATGGTGGAGCTATACCTCCAATCTCTCATACTCCTTCATGGTGTGGTGCTTAATTGGTTAAGCACAGGGACAGCTTTACGTTTAACCTTTAATTTTCAATACTTCCGGTAATAATACGTCTGGCCGGTCACGGTAGCCGAGCGGCCTAAGGCATGCACTGTCTTCGCTCGCTAGGAAGCAGGGATCGTGGGTTCGAATGCCACTCAAGACATCGATGTTTAGTGTTTGTGTGTATATGTTCGTTTTTCTGTGTTTGTGTACAGGTAGAGGCCTTGCGACGAGCTGATCACCCGCCCAAGGAGCCGTACTGGATGTCTAAGATCTAGTAAACCGAAGTGAAAAGGAGAGTTTCATGGAGGTAGGCCAAGGCCCAAATTGGGGCTGTAGCGCCACCGGGAAAAAATGTCTGGGGGGAACTGAAACATGATCACGCACGTTTTTTTTACGTAAAGTTGCCTACATTGGCTATGGAATGACCCAGTTCTTACAGTAGATGGATTTTACCTTCATGAAGTTATCAAGGTCAGGCTAATTAGGTGATATGTAGAGCGAATGTTATAGTCTCCTACCCTTGTCGTGGAGAACAAACGGATACTCCCACATCCCAATATCTATATATAGATATACTTAGACTTCATTTAAATATGAATAGTTCGATGAATGTTCTATATGCAAAACAGAAGAAAGCTATTTGACGGTAACAGCCATGAAGACTTCAGAATGCAAAATCTTAATTTCCTGTGATTGTAGACCCGGGGGGGGGTCTTGTTTGAGATTTTGGGGATTGGTAATTCGCTGTAGCAAGCACGCATGCTACCAGTTTACTACAGAGAAGGAAACTGGGTCGCACGGAGGGTGGAGAGGGGACGGACGAAACATTGATCGATTCCAGCTCGGATGCTGCCAGAGACCTGCGAGCACATCCACCGGGCGGACACTCTCGTAAAATCACGGCACATCTTTAAGGAGCACGAGGTGCATTTCCTGTGAGACCATTTGATTGATTTGTGTCTTCGAATTCTCATTTGATATAAACTCAGATGAACTTTACATTACTCTCCTATGTACTTTATTTGACCGCCTCTGTGGTCTAGTGGTTAGAGTTCCTGGCTACAAATCCAGAGGTCCGGGTTCGATTCCCGGCGCTACAAGATTTACTGAGAAGTAGTAGTGGGTCTGGAACGGGTCCACTCAGCCTCGTGAGGATAATTGAGCAGCTATTCCAAGGAAATAGCGGCTCCGGTCTAGAAAACTGAAATCAACTGCCGTGGGGATTCGTTGTGCTGACCACGCAACACTCTCTATCCGCTAAAGTTGGCACTAACTTCACCGATAAGCGGCGGTAGCTCGGCCGGTATAGTTCGCTTTCGGGCTAAAACCATGGAGTTGTTTTTATAGTTTATTTTTTATTTAAAGATGCTGTCAGCACCTAAGACTCTATACGGTCGAATGAAATACTGAATTGGGTAAGATGATGAAGTGGTCGTGACCTAATTTCAGATTATGCGATTCTAATGCTGTACGTTGTTTATTGCATGAGTTACAGTTGATGTTTTGAAAATTGTTCTACTCCCTTCTTCAGATTATATCAATACTGGTAAGATTTGTTATTGCTCTATTCTTATATATTAGTGGTGTCGATTGAGAAAAACACAGAATATTTCGATTACTCGGCTATTACAGTAACAGTAACGTCTACCGGAAGTAACATTCCAGAAGACAATAGCCCTCCACTTCATAGTCACTGCTGTGACAATCTCAAAACCAATGATTATAAACATGAAAGTGTCAAAGATGCTCCATCTGCAATCTTAGAATAATGTTGGAACTGTCCTTTCTGTAAGCCTACAGCAGTTGCTTCTGCGCAGAAGTGACCATGTCAGCATTAACCGAGGAAACACATGCAACAAATTTTGCTCACAGTTCGCAAAGGATTCATTACTGTGGAGCCGTTGTATTTGATCCTTGATGTAGCACCCATACCAAAAAAAATGTTCTGGTGAAGTCCTATGACCGATTACGCCAGAGAATGGGAAATTTGCCATTTTACTTCACGACTGCTGTCAGCGCTAAATAGGCCCATAGGGTTGTGAGACGTAGAGGCTCCCATATTTTCTCTAGACAATCGGCTCACAGATGGCGATGAGGTTGTCAGCCTTACGCGTCAGCCGCCCTTTACTCACAGGAAGACTCCTGGTACTCATTTCTGTTAGAGACTGAGTCGACCCCAGGGATATAGTGAGGCTGGAAGGATTAGGTCAATTGAAAAAAAAATTACATCAGTACCCGAACCGGCGACTTTCCGGCTTGTAGCATACGCTACCGCCCGCCCCATTCAAAATGATGACATAATTTAAAAAGACTCTTTTATCTATTGTAATTGGCATTATAATTTAATTTTCATTGTTTACGATATTTTAATTACCGCTCATTAAATGTTCCTCCCGATGAATAATTGTTATAGGATGAATGAAGCAATTAGAAATATAATTAGAAGATTCCGGTTCAGCCCAATGTATTTAGCCTAATACAGGATTACTGGTACAGCAAGTCGTAAATGAACTGCTGTGATCTTCGTAACGACTGAGGTGTATGAGAGTCAAGCGCCGTACATTTTCTTTTTTCTTTCCTTGGCACTACAGACCCAGTGGGCCTAGTCCTACCTCCCTGAACTCCGTTCACTTCGGTTTTTATAGATCTTACACATTCGGTAGGACTCCTTGGGCGAGTGATCAGCAAGTCGCAAGGCCTCTACCTGTAGACAAACACAGAAAAACGCACACAAACATCCATTCCTGAGTAGGATTCGAACCCACGATCTCGGCTTCCGAGCGAGCGAAGACAGCGCATGCCTTAGACCGCTCGGCTACCGTGACCGGCCAAGCGACGTACATACTATACAGAAATCAAATTTGTAGTAAGACATAAATGAGCACTGGGTAAGGATATCAAGAGAAATGTGTTAAAGCAAAATATATAAAATGAAGTTTTTAATATTGTGACGCGTTGCGGTATGGATGACGTCCTTCCCTCCCCGCCAGCCGTGACGTGCCGAGCGGAGCCGAAGTGAGCCGAGTCGCAGCACGCTGGTCGCTATGCAAAGCGAGTAAACACCGGTTGCTAAGCAAAGCGGGTAAACAGTGGTTGCGAGAGACGACGGTAATAACAGCGGTACCCATTACGTAAAAGGCAAATACGGCGCCAGACAACAGTGGTGCCTATTACGTAACTGTTTTCCCGTTGTCCGGCTGAGGGTTTATAAGGGAAGTACGCAGCCGCCGAAGACAGTTCTTAAGGCAGCAGCCTACGAGTTGAGTTGGAATCTAGCCAGCGGCGAGTTACGAGTTGAATTGAATTGTAGTAGTCACCGAGTTTAGTTGTACCGAGTGAATCGTGATAGAGTGGACAGATTTGTGTGTAGGGTTCTAACGTGTGTAAACCCGTAACATTGTTATAAGTAATTGTAGCCGATACTTGTAGGTTGTTAAATAAATCAATTAACAATCCGAATGGCGTCTTCAGTAACCTGAACACGTTACAATATTATAAAGAAAAACTATTAAAAACATGTCAGTAATATATATTCAATCCTTTACATTTTGACGTAGTAAATATTCAGATAACACAGGCCTACAAAAAAAAATTTTTTTGGTGTCTAGGATTTTAGAACGAATTTTAGTTATATTTAAGGCGCTGAATCTAAATATAAAATCAGTTTTTCTCTACCAGCTCTACTTTTTTAGATCAGCGTTTTTGTAACGTGCAGTTCTACACAAAATGTGCAGTTCTAATTGTATTTTGTGCAGTTCTAAATCTCATATGCAAGGATTGGTTCCTGTATATTTGCCCTATTGTCAGTCTGCTGTCCACTGAGTTCCCCCAAAATCCACTAGATGGCATTGTCTGTCCGGTGTGAAGTGAACTTGAACGCTTCCACTAGAGTTGAGGTTAGTTTATATGTTCTCGCCGTGCAGGGTACATCGAAGTTGGCCTCGGGTGATATTTGTTTATAAAAGTAAAAGAGTTGTTATAAATTTAACCTAAAACGTACTGTGTTGAAGATTGTTGTGTTTGTGTTCCTGAATTGAAATAAAATGAGTTCAAGAAGAAGAAGTTGTATAAATCAACCTGATGTGTTTTGTTACATATGTGGAGAATACACGTTAAAAGAAAACAGAAAAACTGTTAGTGACTTTGTAAAGAAAGCTTATTTTGTATACTTTGGTGTTAGGCTTGGTGATCAGGATAAAACCTGGGCACCGCATCAGGTCTGTAAAACTTGTACAGAACATTTA
>NW_019720161.1:903422-930620 GCF_002891405.2 Cryptotermes secundus
AATGTTATATCTTAAAAATTTGAGCTCCTAGGCAAAAACTAATGCCATATTTGAATTCAGGGCATCAAATTCATATGAAATCAGCTCCAAATACCCCGGCACCAAAACAGCTGTTGGCCTGTGTAATACATGGGGTGCCACAAGTATTTCTCAAAAGGGGTTAGGGTACCGAATCTTAGAGAGAGCCAGCCATAAAATTTGTTTACAAAATAACGTTTAAGAAGATGAACATATTTTTACTAATCACCTGAGTATTTAGGATATAACATTTTAAAAATAATTTTGTTGTTATTAATATTTTGCATTTTTTTTTTAATTTTGATTTTTCTCACAACTTCAGAGGGGAAGATGTTTGGTTCGTTCCCCACTCCATCCCTGCTGGCTGCCATGCGACTGTATATTCTCTCTAAATTATCCACTTAATTTCACAACTTTTTCTAGGAAGAAAAAGTCAAAAGATTTTCGTGACCAAAGCTATGATGAATTGGTTAAGTCTTGTGTTCTCCTAAATCTGTTATTCCCGTTTTCGAGTCTCCCCCACTAATTTAATAAAACTGAAGGTAAAATATTATTTTTTTTTTGTGATTATCCGTTCTTACCACCGCATGGACGCCTGGTTCCGACATAGTGAAAAAATCAAAATTGCTTCTTTGAATTCGTGCGTGTTTATTGCTAAAAACTTAAAGTTTCTTTCGTCTGTGCAATTTTATTTCCTTCATATTATAATACTTCCCTAATCTCAGTCTTAACCTAGAAACTGCTGTTGGTCACGGAGAAATATCTGTTGCGAAATTACCGTGGCATAATTTGATTGATTGTAGTCACACAGACTGGCACAACCATTACACGAATTATACTGCATGTAATATTGACCGTGATACAACAATTCCGGTACAATCCGCAGATACAACTAATATGAACCAGGTTAAGCCCTTCTATACGAAATAACATATTTTGTAAGCATAATATTTATCATACCGGTCACGGTAGCCGAGCAGTCTGAGGCATGTACTGTCTTCGCTGGCTCGAAAGCCGGGATCATGAGTTCGAATCCCACAAAAGGCATAGATGTTTGGTATGTTTGTGTGCTTATGCTGTGTTTGTGTTGTCCTGTGTTTAGGTAGCGGCCTTGCGACGAGCTGATCACTCTTCCAAGGAGTCCTACCGTCTGGATCAAATGAAAAAAAAAAAGCAAGCTCGACACAGCAAAGGTACACGTATAAAGGAGGAACGGTTTAAGTAAGATATTGTGACGTGTTGGGTGTGTCACGCAACAAATAACTTCACGTAGTCCTCGGATTCAGCGGTCATTTTGTTTTACATTTACATAATCTTTACATTGTCACAGTCAATCCTTTTACTGTGGTCATTTCTCGACTTCACTCGGTGAATGCTAGACTTCAACTGCATTCTGCGGCGGCTTTCTTCAGACTGACTCGTTACCGCGGAAGTGCATTATTCCTGCTGGTTCAACAATCCGTTGCTTAGGAAGTGCAGTATTTCCCGTTGTTACTCAACGACAATTCGTTACTATGATCTGCCGCTGTGGGAAGTCCACAGTTTCCACGTATTCGTTGTCGTGGAAGTGTGCGTTCCGATTGTAGAGGTTGTCGCGGTGATGGACGTAAGATAACGCGTCACAATATTATCACTGCTACCAAAATTTCGGGTTACCATAACAACCAGTTGTCGAGAGTCAGTACGTTACATGAACATTAAGTTATGTAGTGGGTCACCAATGATGGCACAGTCTTTTATTTCAATGTATCGTGTCTATTTTGTGAATACTAATAATATTGTAACGTGTTTAGCCACTGAAGACGCCGTTCAGATTGTTAATTGGTTTATTTAATAACCTACAAGTCGTAACTACAATTGATTATAACACTGTTGCGGGGTTTCACACTTTATAACGCTATTCGCAATAATCTCTTCACTCTGTCCTCAGCAGTCTACGCGTTTTTACAGTACGGGAGCTAAACAAGTGTCACTGTATCACACACTCCCAATTACACAATTACACACACGTCCGGTTCTTCTTTCCGCGACTGCTGCTAGATTCCAACTCTGTTGCTCCGGCTCACACACTAACTCGTTCACTGCTGACTAGCTCGTAAATCAACTGTCAAGTCATAACTCGTAACTCGTAACTAACTGCTGGCTGGATTCCAACTCAACTCGTAGGCTGCTGCCTTGAGAACTGTCTTCGGCGGCTGTGTAGTTCCCTTATAAACCCTCAGCCGGACAACGGGAAAACAGTTACGTAATAGGCACCACTGTTGTCTGACGCCGTGTTTGCCGATAGCCTAGCAACGCTGTTGGGAGTTGTTTACGGCTACGTAGCAACTGCGGCGTCCCGTGTTACGTCACCGCTGTTTACTCGCTTTGCCTAGCAACCGCTGTTTACTCGCGTTGCATAGCGACCAGTGTGCTGGGACTCGGCTCACTTCGGCTTCGCTCGGCACGTCATAATATTTTGATGTGGATATGTGGTAAGTACGATACTATATACAGAGCAGTTTTACGATTGATTATTTGTGCTTGTTCTTCGTGGTAGATGAAGTAAAACGTCTGTCTCCACGTAAGACTGAAAAGGAATATGGCAGAAAACATGGGAATGTTACAAAACCTTGTCTAACAAATGCAGAGATTTCCTGTTGGATTCTCAACGGGTGTTACCTTAGTTATTAAAACATGAGGATGGGGGCAATATATTGTGGAGTATAAATCTGTTGCCAAGCAGTGACTCTGCGAACAGCGGCCGTTGATATGTAACGCCCGCAACATACACACATGCAACAATAGAAAAACGGTTTTTATGTGGTCCGCCATGCAACGGCGCGGTAAACACTGCTCAAAACAATAGAGAGTCTGTGTTTCCTGCGTGGTCCGTGCCGAGGAGTTATCTTTAAGACAACTGTCGCTACAGTTCAGTTGAAGGGTCGGGCGTGGTGTGTTAACCAGCGGGCAACAACGTGACCATGGAAGCTGAAGATTCTCCTTTGTTAAGGGCTGTTACCAAAAAACGACTACTGAAAGCAGACTGAGAAGACTTAGCCTGGAGTAATTTGGAGTGTGGAAATCTGCAATAGTTTTACAAGTATTTGTAGTTATGACCTGTAAAAGGTCAATAAATCTATTCACCATTCGAAACCTCGTCTACAGTCACATTTACACGTGACAATATTACTCCGAAACTTCGGTAGACTTCTACAGCCTCCCTTGCTGGACAGGTCAAAGGGTAGGCATCAGACGAAGAGAGACACCAAAAACCAAAAACTGATGCCGGAAGTAGCGTCATCAGCAGCGACTTGAAGCACAGAGCAAATGATGCGCGAGATGGTTCAAGTTCGCTTAGCAACAGGCGTGACCAGAGTTGTTTGAACGGTTGTACTGAGATGTGGAAAGCAAATGGAAAAACTACCACATTATCACTTTTCCTGGATAGTCTCTTTCCACAAACAGAGATACCATGTATGCGAGTTGTTTCCTCTGGAGACAAAACAAACCGGAGGGCGGATAGAAGTGACCAGAAGACGAGGAAGAAGACGTAAGAAGATGCTGGATGACCTTGGGGACAGAAGAGGATATTTTTATTTGAAGGAGAAAGCTTGTGATCGCATTAAGTGGAGGAACTGTTTTGGAAGAGACTGTGGACCTGTCGTCTGACAGATTACTGATGAATGAATGAACAACACAAAATAATAGTATTCACATTAATTAAGTAATCCTTAATTAAGCACAAAGACTTTATTCATTCGTTTTAAGTTCGTTATTTGACCGCCTCTGTGGTCTAACGGTCAGAGTCCCTGGCTACAAATCCAGATGTTCCGGGTTCGATTCTCGGCCTTGCCAGATTTTCTGATTAGTAGTGGGTCTGGAACGGGGTCCATTCAGCCTCGTGAGGATAATTGGGGAGCTATTTCAAGGAAATAGCGGTTCCGGTCTAGAAAACCGAAATTAACGGCCGTGGGGATCCGTTGCACTGCCCACGCGACACCCTCTAACCGCATAAGTTGGCATTAACTTCGCTGACAAGCGGCGGTCGCTCGGTCGGTATAATTCGCTTGCGGACTAGAGGCCACGTAGTTTTTAAGTTTGTTATCAACGATGCTGTCAATATCGAAACTGTACAGAGTCGATCACAGGATAATGAATGAATATTTTGCAGTTGACAGGAGGTACAGAAGTTCTTGGAAAAACCTCGCCCTAACCGCTTCGAGGACTTTCCTTTTCCTATAAACATATTAAAGAAACTTAGTATATAGGTCAAATGCAGCGAAAACAGGTCTGTGCGCCTTGCCGTAGGTCAGGCGGTTAGTCGCCGGCGTCCCACCTGGTTCGATCCCAGCTAAGGTCATGTAGTATTTATGGTGGATAAAATCATGCTGGGGCAGGATTTCTCCGAGTACTTTGGTTTCCCCTGCCAATTCTAATTCCGCCAACTGCTCCACATTCACTTACCATCTGACGCTATAGCGTCTCGATACTGGCGTCGTTAAATAACCCCTTAAAACACACGCTGACTAGACACGGGAGTTTGGCTGGTACATTTATAAATTGTGCCTTACAGGTAATGATAACGCTCTCACGAATTCAGACTCTTGACTGTGACTACACCACACGATAAGTCAAAGTCAAAGTTACGTGTATGTTACGACCAACGGTCAGTCGGACAGTCTCTCTTGTGTGTCAAGCCCCAAATTGGGTCCAAGACAAGATTTTTATTACTGTCAGACAGTCATGTTTTCTTCTTGTGGGGCCCCTTTTCTGATGAGCGGACGGGTCTGTCATTTACAATTGTTGCTGGTCCTCGCCAGTTCAGTCATTCTCTTGTCCAAGTAGCACTGGACTCATGACCACATTCTACTATATCATATTCAAGACTCCCCGAACGTAGAGGGCCGGGTTCCCGTATTTATATCCTCCAGGAATAGAGGCACATGCAAAGACTGACTGACTGACTGCAAAATTGTTGCTGGCCCTCGCCAGCACATTGATTCTCGTTTCCGAGTCATACGGGACTCATGAATATATTGTGACGTGTTGCGCTATGGATGACGCCCCTCCCTCCCCGCCAGCCGTGAGAATCTTACAAGACAATCTTCATACAGTGATTCAAGAGCTGCGACCACTGATGGAACATGCAAGAACTGCAGAAAGTCATGGTATTTCTCGGTCATGGCTTCGGACACCTCAACAACAAATGCAGAGCCAACAGCAGCCACCACCCCTGCCACCTAGATCACAACAGCCGCCACCACTGCCACCTAGATCACACCAGCAGTAACTCAACAACAACAACAACAACAACAACAAAAACAACATCAACAACAATACCAACATGGCTGGCAGATCCAACACTACAACTGCTGAAAATTTCCTTAATAACATCGGAGAAGCTGCAGCTGCACACCATACAGACCAGCACCAACAACAACAACAACAACAACAACAATAATGTGGAAGATGCTGCAGAAATGCTGCGTCAGAGTCCAGAATCAAGACAGTTCCTTTCCCTACTGCAAAAATGTGTTCCTTTCCTGGGTATTCTCACCAAAGTCACCTATGATCATGGTTCAGGTATTCTTACCTTCATTGGTTTGTCACCTTTAGTCATGCTAATGCAGTGGTAAAGCGGGAGATTGCCAAACAGAGTCGGCGTAGGCTGTCATCTTTGTTACTGATTGTCTGCAATCTCTTAGGATGCATTCTGTTCATCTACTACATGTTCCAAGACCAGAAGCTCTATCTGAGCCTGGTCTTCATTCCTCCATACACGCAGCCTCTCAGCGTTTGGGATGTACTGTGGATTGTGGGTGTGACAGACTTTGTACTCAAGTTAGTCACAATAATCCTAAAAGTTTCCATTGCAGCACTTCCTGTTTTTCTTCTACCCTACCAGAAAAGGGGAAAGTGCTACCTGTTTTTAGAAACCACATCTCAGCTATATCGGAGCCTGGCCCCAATCCAGCCATGGTTATACTACCTGCTGGAATCTCATCAGGGAACTGACAAGGTTGTTGGAGTATTCCTGTCTGCAGCATATATGGTGTCCAAGGGAACTGACCTTGTGAACAGAGTGAAACTCTGGCGAGGTGCTTTTTGGAAGTTGCTGCAGAATGTGAATCTTGGTGTGAGCCCAAACAAAGACCAGCTACCAACAGCTGGCAGTCAGTGCCCAATCTGCCACGATGAACATGAAACTCCAGTTCTCCTCCATTGTCATCATATCTTCTGTGAAGCACGCATTGCTACGTGGTTTGACAGAGAGCAGACATGCCCTCTCTGTAACGCTAATGTTGTAGATGACCCATCATGGAGAGATGGTGCTACAACATATTTTACCCAGCTTTATTGATATCTCTCTGTTCCATTACCCTGGCGAGTTAGATGTAATGTATTCTTGCAAGATGTAAGCTCCTAGTCATTGGGGAGTTTGACAAGAAAACTGTTGTGTATATGTGGATAATAAAAAAACTGAACTGAATCAAATTGGCAAGTGATTGAGCAGTAAACACACTTCCAGGTTTGCCTGTATCATAGTCATGAGTACTGATTGCTTGTAATTAAAACAGTTTGCATTTCATCAAACTGCTATTAAATTAGATGAATTCAGAGGCAGAGATTTTATTTTTTGGTTCTGAACCTGTTTATATGATCAGTAGACACTCTGATCTAGAAGGATCATTTATATTTCAAGAGAAAAAAATGCCATTATTAAAAGGCAAGATAAAAAACAAAAAATTGTGGAAAGAACTTACAGTACCTACTTTCCTTTAAAGTCTTCCATCTATATAAAAATTATATTGGAAGTGCTGATAATTATACTATTTAACGGTATATCTTTAGGTAAAGTTTCCATCAGTGTAACTTACTTTGTCTCTCTTTGAAAATTGTTAGGCATAACACCAGTGAGAGTAACACACAGACATGCACATGGACATGATACTATAGGCCTTATTTTTGTTATAAAAGTGAAAAAGCAGGATCAAAGTGGGTATGCTTGACAAGGAACTTGCTCCATTTGAGGAAAATATATTGAAATTTTAGCTGAAATATATGACCCCAATTTGACACGACTTTTTTAATGTTATACTTTAAACTGGTAATAAAAATATAGTGATTGTTTCATGTAACCACAGTATAAGAACATAAATTTTTGTCATGGTTTATATAAAATTAAACAGCAGCTGTTTCAGAGCTCTAAGAAACTACAGGTGTGATTGCTTGATAATAATATTACTAGCAATGTACATTAGATTCCACACCTATTAAAAAGTTCTATTTTGATTTACATTTTTAGAAGTGGTGGAACCCATTTAAGGAGAAAGATTTGTTTTAGATATTAAATTGAAAACACCATTTAAGTGTTGTGTAAAATAGTGAACATATAGACAGAATGATACATACTTGTATATTGAATAATCATAAAAATGCGAAGAGAGCGCTAGAACACTTTCAGCATCGGATGGTATTTATGCCCACAGTGCAGATTTATCAGCACAAAGTGTAGGTAAGGCTGAGCTTTATGATCTGAGTTTCTCACAGTAATTAGTTTTTTTGTGAATGTTTTTAGTATGCAAGAAACTTATGACTTGGAGAACTATACTGCATTATCTCCAAGGTGAAAGATGACAACTGGAAGTTCTCGTAATGTTGTCAGAAGTGTATATTCACATGCCTCTGGCGGTGGGTTCAGTCACTGAATGATTAAGACTACATTGCTTGGTTGACTACTGGATGACTACTATCCTGTGCTGGCAAGCAATTCAAACCATGTAACGTTCCCTGTGCTAAGTTGATACATTAGCCTTCTTACAACAAGGATAAGGACAGAGCTTGGGTACTGGTCTTGTATCAGTCCCAGATTTAGTTTTAATAGTTACAACTTGAACTAGTCCATTACATCCCAGAAATCTCCAGTTTTCCATTTCCATGTTAGGTAGTGGTACAAAAAGTATTTGATGTTGCTAAATGACTCTTAGTGCAGGGAATGTCTACAGATGCTGGAAGTGCGCTTTTATAATATTTTAAGCAGTTAATTGTCATATGTATTTTATTCACCTTTTTCCGAAAGAGTAAACTTAAATACAGTAGAACTTGGTTATAACGTCATCAAAGGGACCTAAAAATAGTGTCGTTATAAACGAATGTCGTTGTAACCGAAATGGGCACTTCCACAGTAGCCTTATGTTAGTCACGTAAAAATCTACCAAAAACCGAGTTAAAATGTTGCATTTTTTTAGTGAAATACGTAGTTAAGTACAGACTAACGTAACATTAACGTGGAATTGCCCAAATGTGTAATATCAAAGACATATTACAGCGCTTTTCACTGACAATACACACCGCACTAATACTGTATATTAAAGGTAGGCCTACTCACCAAATTACAGTAGATTACATCAATTGTTGTGCCTTACTGTACCTAGATACGAGTACAGTAATCAGTTATCTTCATCTGTTTCCTGTTACTTGCCCAATACACACTTTCTAAATTACGTTCAATGTCGATATCAGAGAAATTCAGGAATGAAAATGACGTTACATACGAGGTTGATGCATTTGTGCATGTCGTACTAAGCAAGGTATAAAAACAGTTGCTTTATGAGGAATTAGTTCGTACCATTGAATATGTGACGCAATAGACAAGGTGTCGCAGAAACCGATGTTGCTATAACCAAGTTTTACTGTATTTAGTTTTTCTAATATTATTGTGGCATATTTTACTCTCTGACGGTTCTGGAAGCCACCGCACTCTCTCTCGACTCAAGTAAGAGTCAGAGTTACTTCACGACTGGCGGTTTACCTCCAATCAGTTCGTCTTTGCGACAAGGTCCTTGAGATCCACGACCAGAATTTTATTTTCCAACTGAACACTTGCGGTTATAGTCCTTAAGTAACATCCTCTGTGACGAGAGGATGGATCTGTCGTTTACAATTGCTGCTGGGCTTCGCCAGCACAGTCATTCTCAGGTCCGAGTCCCGAGGGACTAATGACCACATATTACTGTCTCAGATTCAAGACTCCCCCAACCTGGAGGGCTGGGTCCTCGTATTTATATCCCCAGGAACAGAGTAGCCCGGTTATACCCCCAGGCACTGGGTTCCACTTCGTCGGCTCCTACGACTCATAGAGCTACGGTTGAGGCATTCGAACCCGCATCCACAAGCGACCTTATAGGAAAAACCACCTCCAAGTGTTCCTCTATTATTGGGTGCGTGTTCGTTGCCTAGCAATTTTGCCGTTGCCTCGGAACGGACCTTGTAATCACGTCACAGTGTTAAAGGAGTGGACGGTCTTTTCAAAACGCAGCGCAGTAACGCCCTTCTCTTCGATTCTTGGTCATGGCTATCAGTTCCGTTCGAGGTGGCAGTAGAGACTCGTTATACAGTCTGTGACTATCACATCGCTGCATGAGGGAGCACGAGACTGTTCTCAGAACTGCGATCCACCCCACTCCATTAAGTACTTCTGAGAACTTGTAGGCCAGTAAATCCAGGAAGTGTGTTACACAGAGGACCAAAGAGATATACTTAATGCACCCACCCACTTCCCCTGGTGAGGTGGGAGAGCACGCGGTAGCGCAGTTGGTTGGGGCACTATGCTACAAGCTGGAAGGTCGCGGGTTCTATTCCCGATGAGAAAATTGAATTTTCAATTGAACTAATCATTCCAGCCGCACTATGGCCCTGAGGTCGACTCAGCCTCTAACAGAAATGAGTACCAGGAATCTTCTTGGGAGTAAAGGGCGGCCGGCGCGTAAGGCTGACAACCTCACCGCCATCTGTGAGCCGATTGTCTGGAAAATGTGGGAGCCTCGATGTCTCAAAACCCTATGGGCCTCCGTCTCCTGTTAAGGTAGCGCTACGCTATGTTCGCTACGTACGCTGCGTACGCTGTGTACACTCTGCGACGCAGCTAACATAGGGAACATAGCGTACGTAGCGTACGGAAGTCCTGTGTGGCCAGTCACATTGGCAATAAAGGGAGATATTTTTCTGTTCGTATAGCGAACATAGCGTACGTAGCGTGCGTCACGTACGTAGCGCTCTGGGTGGCCGAACTTTTACAGGGCTAGCCTTACCTTACTCTCATATTTCATTTCGCATGAGTATGTGAATGGATGAATTTGCTAGATGAGTTACACAGTTTTCACTTTCGTGTGTCGGAGTTTGACTCCTTGGTCCTACCCTGCATATTCCATCTTAAATTACTATTCATATAAGAAAAGGTCAAGTTTTCCCTGTGTTAGGCCGCGCCATAGCTCATGCGGTTAGCCGCTGGTTTCCCACCGCGGCGGCCCCGGTTCGATCCCGGGTCTGGTCAAGTGGGATTTGTGGTGGACAAAGTGGCGCTGGGGCGGGTTTTCTCCGAGTACTTCGGTTTCCCCTGACAATCTTCAGTCCACCAAATTCTCCATCATCATAATCCCCCGGGGCAGGCAATTTCCCTGTGTTCAACTAATTAAACACTACGCTATGAAGACATAAGGGGAAGTAGATGCATAGATCCACGTATTCTTGACCCCGGTAGTCATTGGAGGTGAGCGGCCAGATTCATACCCACACCGCTTTACCCCAGGGGAAAAACGCCGCGGTACCCATTGGATAGAAAGCAAGGAGGGCCCCAGAACCGGTCGGGACGACGTAGCAGATAAACGTTGCCCCTACCGACACTCGAAATCCTACCCCTCGGTCGTCCAGCCAGTAGCCAGTCACTATACCGACTGAGCTCATATATTCTATGCTGGATTTAAATTCTCAATGCGTTGTCCATGCCGAATACGGGTTTGTAGGTTATAAACCAGTGTCATTTGTATGCAGAAGGTGCTCTGTTGGGACAGGTTTTTTTTTCGTGTTTCTTCTCAGTATCTCCAAGAAAATCCTGGAAAGTGACCCAGTTAGGTAGTTAGTTAGTTATTGGAGAGGGTGGGTTTCCCCATGCACTGAGACCTGTATTGGTCCATTGTGCTTCCCTCTATGATTTCTACCAGTCTCTATATCCTACCGGTACTGGTGCTTACCATCAGTCCCACCCAGCCAGCGAGACCGGCTCTACTAGCTGAGAGGTATCTATAATGCTTCCCCCATCTACCAGAGGTATTAGAGACTGCTGATGGGCGGGAAACGTCCGTAAATTGGCTCAGTGACCTCCTTTGGAGATATGAGGTTCTTTTACGTGCCGTAAATCTACGACACGGGACCCACGGCTTAAAGTCCCTCCCGGAGGACTTGTTCCCTGAATTTTTCCGCCCTTAAAAATTCCACGACCTCCGCCGGGTTTGAACCCGCGTACTACGAGTCATGAGGTGGGAACGTTACCTCTAGACTATGGAGGCCGCTTAAAGTGACCCAGTTAGGCTACGACCCTTTCTTTTTCAAATATTTTCAATTTAGTGTTTACTTACAATCCTACCATTTAACGTTACACTGTCTAGATTTTGGCAGCCTCGTGAAATGAACTCAACAGAGAAGAAAGACACGGACGCTGCAAATGGTAGGTTATTAAACGAAAGAGAAGCTTTGTTTCATTTCTTGTTGCTTAATTATTTCAGTCAACAGCTCTCAGACTTGAGATAGATTTAAGTGGGAAGCCAATAACTGTCTGGCAACGAGTTTTCTTGAAGCTTGATTCACAGCCATGAAGACACGCCTTCTAGCCTGCCATCTAGCGGAGAGGCCTCAAAACGTCTAAATCCGCTGGTTCCTGTGGCATTTGCTGTCTTTCAGGATATTTGCCATAAATACAGAAAGTTAACATATTGTTGCATATTTGCTCAAAGCTAGACTGCGGAGCCGGAGAAACAGCAGTTGCTAAACGGCTTTGAAACAACATTCATTTCTAGGCAACGGCGGCGAAACAGACAACGGAACGACGTCCGTTGTTATGCTGCAGATTCTGAATAAAACAAAAATATACGGCCGCTGATAGGGAACGGTTCGATAAACACGATCTCGCGGCAGTGCATAAGAAAACGGTGTTGTCTGCCCGGATCGTTATAAGGAAGACAAAAGGGGAAAAATTATCTTCTCGTCAAAGAGGATGTTACATAAAGACTATGACTGCAAGGGTTCAGTTGAAATATCTATTGTTGTCAGTATCAATAAGTTTGGCCCAAACCGGCAGCAGTAAAGTAATTTTGACTTTGATTATGTCAGTTTTGTACGGGAGTCTCTGAAGAAAAGAGTCAGTTGGAAGGGAGCCGCCATTCGCAGAGGACCTGAGCGCGGGGAAGCTGACGAATATCCACTGTTAGAAGCCGTTACCAGGGCTGTAGAAGACACAGCAGGCTAAAAGAGACTTAGCATGTGCTGTGGTGATTTGTAAAAACGTGCAGATTAGCGATGGCGCTGTGATCACTTGTAGTTCCGAGTTTTGTGTGTAAGTGGTCAATAAATCCAATATCGAATCCAAAACCCCGTCTATAGTCACACACACCCCTAAATCGTGACAACATTTTTCGAAGGTTATGTAACTACGCTTTCAGTGAGATGATGCGGTCACTGATGAATTGGAGAGAATTTGGAAGGAAGCGAGTAGTGAACTCATCGAAGTACTATCCCAGCATCTGCCGGCAGGGGCTCAGGAAAACAAGGAAAATTTCAGTACAAATAGCAGGTGCCTGTCTTTGAGATTCGAATGGAGCACCAAGCGGATACAAGTCTTACAGGGTTACCGCTAGCTTAGTGGTTCTCAAAGTGTGGTCCGCTGTCGTCTAGGCGTCTTATTTGATGATTTTATATATAACTCAGGCTACATACTGGTAGGAAGAGAACTATCTTACGGGTTGTGACGTCGTATAGTCTGGTAGCACAAGTCTACACGGTGTCATCCCAGAAAACACCACTCATCGTCGAAGAATGTCGTCTTATGGGATGCGGCGCCGTGTAGATATTGTGTAAACTGACGTTTCGGAGGAATATATCGCCTTCATATTCAGGGCATAAAAATCCGCGAGCGAGGAACCAGTATGATCAGGTGGCTGCAGAACGCACTTCCTTCGAAACGTCGGTTTACAGAACATCTACAAGGCGCTACAACCAAGAAGTCGGCGTTCTTCATAGTCACCGCCATGAAAACCTCAAATCTTACACTACACGTCGTCATTACAACCTCAAACCCAATAGAATACATGCAGCAGGGATTAATAAATCGGTGAGGACGTGGAAGGAATCGGTCAGTGTCTAGTTTAAGGTACTCTCCCGGTATTTGGCTGGAAGTATTTAGGAAAATCACGAAAAGAGTATAGTGGGTATCACGGCCGAAATTCGAAATGTATAGAAACCAGAAGTGTTTCTGCTTGAGTCTTTTAGCTCGGAAATAAGCACCGTATTTTTATATTCCCGTTTTCATTAAAAATACAACGTTTCGATAGGGGTTTCTGTTTCCTTGATCAGGCAGAAATATAAACATACAATTTTTGGATCCATCAGATCTAATATCTACCTCTGAAAGGAGTCAGTGTTGTAGAAACATCAATACCTTTTTTTATTCCAGAAATGTGGCCCACTTTACGACTCAGATAAGAGCGTCTCCGATTTTTAGAGTCGAAATCAATCAGTCGTTATGCGTGGTAGTGACACGTGCAGTGATGAAATCTATGGTACAGTGCCCTAGCGGTGTGAGCCCTCTACCTACCTCCGGCGTGATAATGGAAAATCAATAAGAGGTGTCTGAAACCCACTGTAGTACCACCTGCTGCAACCTACATAATTGAATGCACTAAGAAACAAACAAGAGAAACAGGCTAGACTCTAAGGAACTATAAATGAACGGAAAATAAACACGAACTATGCACATTTTTAAGCAGCATAATACAAAACTTAAATAATTCAGCGTACCTTCAGATTTTCTTAAAAAATATCCCTGTGCTTATCTTCATTCACAGTCCTTCTGAGATCCTGTTAACTTCGTCTAGTCCCTCCGTCTGTATAACTACCAAAATTCCATAAAAAGGAATTTTGTTTATTTTACTATGCTGAGAATAGACGAGCTATCTGTGGTCCAGTGGTCAGAGTTCCTGGCTACAGATCCAGAGGTTCCGGGTTCGATTCCCAACGCTACCAGATTTTCTGAGAAGTAGTGGGTCTGGAACGGGGTCCACAGCCTCGTGAGGATAACTGAGGAGCTATTTCAAGGAAATAGCGGCTCCGGTCTAGAGAACCGAAATTAACGGCCGTGGGGATCCTTTGCGCTGACCACGTGACACTCTCTATCCGCTAAAGTTGGCACTAACTTCGCCGACAAGCGGCGGTCGCTCGGTGGGTATAATTCGCTTGCGGACTACAGGCCACGAAGTTTGAGAATAGGCGAGCTATAAGCGTTGAATAACAGTTGAATGTTGAATTGGAAAATGATTAGGAAAGAAGAGGCCGTGGTTTATATCGAGATACAATCTGGATATTTGCTTAAAGAGACTGAGGAAAACAATTAAAACACTATCAAGGATAGTAGGTGTCCCTGCAGAGATTCAAACACAGGAACTCCAGCATACGAATCTAGAGGGTTACTGCTGCATCAGCTCGCCCAGTGAAAGTCTCATAAAATCTGATAGAAATTTAAGGGGTATTCAAAAAGAATGAACCGATTTTATTACGCAATATTTTATTAAAGGAAACTAATAACAGAATCCAGCCAAGTCACAAGTATTCTTCTCACAATCAACTTTTATTTCCTGTCTTACAAGTGTTCAATGTGGCCACCACCTGCAGCACGGGCAACATGAATGCGATAAGAGAATTCCTCCCAGGCGCGTATCAGCATATCACGATGCAATGAGTTAATCGCTGTTGTTATTCGATGTTTAAGGTCATCGAGGTTAGTGGGTAGCGGTGGAACATAAACGTGATAACATAAACAAGAAGAAAGCACACACGGTGAGGTCTGGGGATCTCGCAGGCCAAGCACAAAGAGCAACGTCTTTGGCCCCCTTCCGACCAATCCATCTCTGGGGCACTTTTTCATTTAAAAAAGCTCGGACCATCAGGTGCCAATGGGGCGGTGCTCCATCTTGTTGAAAAATTAAGTCAGGCGAATCTGCTTGCAGTGAAGTGAAGAGCCAGTTTTGGAACTTATCGAGATAGGTTTGTCCTGTAACGGTGTTTCCTTCAAAGAAAAAGGGACCATAAACCTTGTCCTGAAACACAGCACAGAAGACGTTCACCTTAGGGGAATCTCTTTCGTGCTCAACTGTTTCATGTGGGTGCTCTGTTCCCCAAATACGCACATTGTGACGATTGACTGTGCCGCTCAAGTGAAAAGTCGCTTCATTACTAAAAATTAAACGTGAAATGAAGTTTTCGTCTTCCATCATCTCCAGCATCGAATCGCAAAATTCCATCCGCTTCCTTTTGTCGTCATTGGTAAGTTCCTGAACGAGCTGCAGTCTGTATGGTTTCAAATGTAGACGTACTGTTAGCACACGCCAGACAGTGGATTGAGGGGTCTCAAGCTCACGGCTAACTCTATTTGTTGACTTCCGCGGGCTCCTCTCAAACGCAGCACGGATTCTCGCCACTTGTTCCTCCGAGACTCGTGGTCGTCCTGGACTTTTCCCTTTACACAGACACCCACTCTCTTGAAACTGTCGAAACCACCGCCGAATGTTCTTAGGACAGGGCTGATTAATGCCGAATCGCCTTCGAAAAGCACGCTGCGCCGTGACAACCGAATTTGTTTTCGCGAACTCGAGAACGCAGAACGCCTTTTGCTGAGGACTCGCCATTCCGAGGGTAAAGGAACAAATGAACGTTGCCGGAAGAGCAACGCGACTCGGGCCCCTGTGGCAGCCATTCACAACTTAGATAACTCCTCTTTCAAATGGTCACTGACTCATTCCATGACGATGCTTGAGAACTGAAGCAATGCGTCATGAAATCGGTTCATTCTTTTTGAATAACTCTGTATTTCGGGAAGTACAGAAGATCAATGTGATATTTAAGGATCTCACGGTGATGATTATGAAGAGTAATATCGTTTTAGGTATGACGCCGTGTAGCGTGGTACAAGCTTAGTGATGTTTTGGAGGAACTACTTCCATCTTCAGGGTAAAAGAATAAGCCAATCTATCAGGCAGAAAGTGACGCTTTGTATATGGCTACAGCATTTTCATCTGAAACTTTAATAAATTTCTATCAGATTGCATGACGTGACATTCTAGAAGGCAGTGGTATAGTTATATAAGTTGGCTGCAGAGAATATACCAATTATATACAGACTTGATATTATCGGGAAGCCCTGGAGCCTTACTCTTGGTGAGTATTTACACACCGCGATTAGTAATCTGACCCGATACTGCTGGAGTTGTATACCAACAATTTTGAGAGCCAACACTTACACTAAAGCGCATGTACCAAGCCGTTTGTTCCTTCTTGCTCGTTACTTAACGCATCTTGGACCCTGAAGATGGAGGCAACACTTTCTTCCGTAACATCGGTAGATTTCTACCGGACTACAAGTTATCATATTTGAGGATTAAGTGCCCTTTATAGTCCCAACAGCGACAACCTCATGTCCAACTAAAAAATAACATATTTGTAAGGAAACATTCTTCTCCGGGGCGATTGAATATGACTAGTGACCACAGATAAATCCAGTGTTTTGAGTGACCCTCGACGGGGTTTTGGTTTGGAAATTGGACTTATTGACCACTTTATAGATCACGACAGCACCCGCTGTCTTTTCCAGTCCCCAGAGTTTTCACTAGTAGTTGCCTGGCAACGGCTTCTAACAGAGGTTAGTCCTCTTCTTTCGTGCTCAAGTCCTCACTGAAAGGCGACTCCCAACTGCTTCTTTTGTTCACAGACTCCCCTGCAGAACTGACTTGGTTGCCCCAGTTGTCTTCCTTATAATCCTTCGGCATGGACCACCATAGGAAACTCCCTTTCATACGTATCCGTTGCAGCGGCCGTTTATTCTTGCTTATTAAAACTTGCTGCCTACCAGCGAATGCTGTTTCGTTGTTTGTCTCGCAGTCGCTAGGTCTATACACTACGATATTATCTTCGCCACTGTGTTTGGGTATTAAACACTAAAATTCGAAGTTACTGAGAGAGTTAATACATTTTACAAGAACAACTGATGGGTTAAATGGTCCGACGAAACCCACTGTGGTGTCCCATTTCCCTCGTGAGTTGTTAGGGAATTGTGTTCTGTAGATTCTTAATAAAGCCATGTAATAAATTGTCCGGAAAACAATTTTGAGAAGTTTTTATGGGGAGGGGGGATCATGGCTACAGATTCAACATTTCCCATTAGATAAAGTCGCTAAAATTAAGATCAGAGATGAAATTAATTAAATATGTTAAAGAGAACACTTAACATTTCTTATATATTTAATCAATTTTTGTAAAATAATTTTATAACGAGAGAAATAGCTACACAGTGCAGAATATCTAAAAGCTGACAGTTGTAATTTGTGAATTCATACAATTCCTTACAATTTTTAAATGAAACTTATCATTCGATATTTCGAGTCAGTCAAATGCGGTCTAAATTTTCAGCCTATAATTCAGAAAGAAGCAAACATTTTAAAAAATCACATAAATTTAACTTTTCTTATGATGCTCGTGTAATACATACTAAAAGAGAATTCATCCAAATTCCTTACAGACTTTTCAGACCCAAAATGTAAGCCGCACGAGTCACGTAACAGACGTGGATCCAATATTTCAGTTTTCTCCAGACCTTGTGAGGCTCTAATGACTGGAACCTTTTTCCTTGCACATGCGCCCTTTTGTTTCCGACTGCCTTCAGCACACTTAAATCGACTTGCGTTGAGGTCGATTCTTCCGGTAACGCTTATGAAACTCTCGCTGCAGGTTTGCGGCAGAGTTTGTCTTCGCATACTGAACAGCGCAGAATGCTTTCTCCTGCATAGACGCCATTTTTACAACACGTACTCCTCTATCGGACGTGAAGGCAATCACGTTCCCGGATGGTATTAGAAAAAACAAAACAATATAAGCTACATATTGGTGTGCGTGATATCAATGTGAAATTAACGAATATTATATTATCAGTATCGGAAAAGCGGCCTCCGTAGTCTAGGGGTAACGTTCCCACCTCATGACTTGTAGTACGCGGGTTCAAACCCGGCGGAGGTCGTGGAATTTTTAAGGGCGGAAAAATTCACGGAACAAGTCCTCCGGGAGGGACTTTAAGCCGTGGGTCCCGTGTCGTAGATTTACGGCACGTAAAAGATCCTCATTTCTCTAGTAGACCTCTGAGCAAAATTAGACAAAAAAAGTTTCCCGCCCCAGTAGTTTCCAATGCCTCCGGTAGACGGGGAAGTTATAAGGGTACCACTGCCAGAAGAGGGCCGACCTCACTGACAGAAAGGGGCTGATAGCGAGCACCAGTACCGGTAGGGTATGGCGACAGTAGAAATTAAAGGGGGACGTACAATAGACTACTAGTCGCGGTGCATGAGGAAACCCACCCCCTCTAATACTGAATAACTGAATCAGTATCGGAAACTTTTCATTTCGAATTGTCCTCCTGTATTATTAGAAAACTCCGTCCAGTGTGTATAACAACACAGCGTGCCACGAACAACAGGACATTAAAGAGCCCTATTCATCAAACGACTTACAACTTGTACTCTTCTCCAAGTATAATTAGAATGATCAAGTAAATGAGGATGAGGTGGGCAGAGCATGTAGCACGAATTAGGAAGACGAGGAATGCATATAGGGTATTGGTGGGAAAGCCAGAAGGAAAGAGACCACTGAGAAGACCAAGGCGTAGGTGGGTGGACAATGTTAAAATGGACCTTAGAGAGATAGGATGGGATGGTATGGATTGGATTGATCTGGCTCATGATTGGGACCAGTAGAGGGCTCTTGTGAACACGGTATGAACCTTCGGGTTCCATAAAATGCTGGGAAATTTTTGAGCAGCTGCAGAATTGGCGGCTCCTCAAGAAGGGCTCAGCTCTATTAGTAAGTAAGTAATTCATGAAACGACGGAACCACGAGATGATACACACTCAACTTACTTTAAAGAGACAATAAAAAGGACACGAACCAAATTGGTTCTAAAGTTAACAATTTTTTTAAACCACTTTTGTAATAAGACTAATTGTAATAATTTATAAATATTTTAATGTATTCATGCGCGTCTCTGTAGTTGTTTAAGGGTCAGAGTTTATATTCATGACATTGTAATGATACTGTATGCACGTATTGATATTGACCAAACACACTGCAATAGTACTGTAGTTTCCGCCTGTATTGATATGTCCTGAAGATGGCTTCTAAGCCCGAAACATGTCAAGGATAAAATATTAAAAACGAAAGAAAAAATGTATAAGTCAGACTGGACGGAGCTGATAATCATTTTGTAATATCGCTACTGTGACGGACCGGGCTGAACCAAATCAAATTTGCCCTGTATCATCCTCATCTGCCTGCATATTTCTTACCTTTGGTTATTCCAACGAAAATTTAGTATGAATTTCTAATATCTTCCATTTGTAATATATATAGTGCTTATCTCACTCACTTAGCAATGAAAAACCCCATAATTACTCGTATTATCAGTGTTAGTTGCGTTAAAAATCCTTGTAAAAGTAACAACAACAAATTGGAATTCAGTTCCTCAAGGAAATGACAATGAAGACTGTGTCTTCTTGGTTGTAACGCCATGTAATTTGGAGTGAGCTTGATATTTCGATGGAATATATGCCTCCATCTTCAGGATAGAAGAGTAGGCCAAGCAAAAATACTAAAATAAACAAACAGCAAGCTTATCTGGGCTTCTTTCTGTTGGTTTATTTTTGGCTTACACTTTCACCTTGGACATGAGGCGTTGTTCTTCCGAAACATTGGGCTCTATCCTAACTATGTGGTGTTACAGTTCTGGAACCTATAATATTAAAAATAATGTCTGTGAGGACATCTGTACTGGAACTATCCTCTGAGACCCTTACCGCAGCCGACAGTGGCTGTTAAAGAGAATTCACAAACTCTACGATAATTGAAAACCTCAACCAGGCAGGAGGGGTACGAACGCGACCAGTTTAATGCAACTTCCCAGCGCCTTAATTAAAGAAAATTGAACGTTTATATACTACCCTTGCACGGATAAAGGGGGTAGAGAGGTAGGGAAATGATTCAATTAGTAAGATAAACGACTGTAAATCCTTAAAGTATCTGTGGTTATTCTTCTAAAGTTTAATTGAAAATTGAGTAGTTTTATGGAAAAGCGACGTAACTCCAAAAGCAATGTTTTGAGATATACCAATTTTAAATTTCGCAGCGAAATTAAATTAAAAAAGTTATTTGTCAGTGAGATTTTAGCTTATTTTTACGGTGGTGACTATGACCAATAAGACTTCTATCTTGTAAGATGTGACGCTGTGTAATCAGAAATTTATGGACGTTTCGAATAAAAGTTCTGTCTCTATACCCAGGCTTTATGAGTAAGCCGTGCAAGCACAGACTACCGGTTGCTTCTTGCTTACTTTTCGACCATTGCGATGCAAACAGTTAAGTTCCTATGAAAAGTCTGGAAAGACTATATGGTACATATCCTAACAGACACTACTCTTCAAATCACCAAGGATTTAGTATTACGATAATATGTATTAATACTAATAAACACAACTTTCATGAGCAACTGAAACCAGTTTACGTGATTCGATGTGTAGAACGGGGCTTCTCGAACTTCAAGATATTCTGACCACCACCTCATCTACCTATTTCTGCCGGTCAGTTAAGAGTGCAGTTCTGCACAATGTTGCAGGTCCTTATCAGACTGTACGGTGACAGCAGGAACCTAAATAGATTTACAGCCTCTCTACACCTACAGTAAGCTACAAAGTGTTCCTGTACAGTCACGAAAAGTGCAGTTCTGCACATTGTTGCAGGTCCCTATCAGGCTGTACGGTGACAGCAGGAACCTAAATAGCTTTACAGCCTCTCTACACCTACAGTAAGCTATAAAACGTTCCTGTACAGTCACGAAAATTTTGGCGAAATATTTCTCCTCCTGAAGTTTGGCGAGACGCGATCCCAGTGTGGGAAACAATGCTTCAGATGACTCCCATACAATTCAAACTTGTTCGCTATGAGGAAACTGCCGTTGAAGCTAATACTGTAATGTGTAGGCGTGGGGGAGGAACCATGACGTTCCGTGGCGAGATGGTAAATAGCAGCCCGCCTACATACTGACAATCGTTTCACAGTTCTGAATGATACCTCTGTATACTGAAACTTAATGCGATAAAATGACGGAAGGGTCCCCATGATAAAGAGGGCCTGTCAACGTAAGATAAATAGCAATAACTTTTGCTTCAACTGAATCGAAGAGGAATATTTATTTCACGGTACAAAACTGTTGAATCAAATGAAATAAGACGTCGACATATTCTTTCATTCACAAAATGGATGTACTTCAATATTTCTACTAGAACTTATTGGGGAATTTCTTTCAACATAACGTTTTGTAGAAATCAGCTGTCAACTAGTTTTCTAAATCAGGTTTCTTAAACTGTGGATCATGAACTAAAATAAAGGGGGATTGGTAAGTTCTCGTGACTTTTTAAAATATAGTTGTGTCTGTGCGAAGTTTTGACAAATGAAACTCAGTGAAATTTAATATAAGTATTTTCGAAAAATTGTAACTGACGACGAATTATTTGTCTAATTTGCCATAACTGTACAGGAACATTTTATAACTTACTGTGGGTGTACTTTATGATCCTGAAGATTGAAGCAGTATATTCCTCCGAAACGTCTATAAGACTACATGGTTTTACATTCCACAGTCACTTCAGTGAGAGACTCAAATCCAGCAAGGATATATTTACTCTCTGCTCTACATTAATTCTGTTCGTATGGGATACTGAGGAAGTGATGTGGCCACTTCAGTTTACAGTCCTGTCACAAATCGCAAGGAGCGTAATAAAGTCGATTCCATGTGGCGGATATCCTCTGCAGGACGTCCCGGGCTGTTCCCGGCTCTCGAATGCCATGCAGCCCAAGTAAATAAATTCAGGGAGGATCTAGTGAAATGGTAAAGTTCACGGTGCATTCGTGTGCCCTGCTGGTTCCATTCAACTGTAATCCTGGGGCTGGGAGGCAGACACTTCAGACATCAGTGTCTAACCATTTCAGGACCGAGTAAATCCCACATTTACGTGAGTGCGTCCTAAGGATGCTGATCTCGCACGAGTAGGCTTGAATGTTGTGCCACAAGCGCTGACGTGTTTCATCACAATCATGATCAAGATATATTAGACAAGGAAGAATATTCAATAACGTCCTATAAGTGCGATACTTACATTTGGCGAAAGGCGAAGCAACGGTCTTGTTAAAAAATCTCTGGTCGTGATCCTCAAGGGGCTTTGCACCAAGACAAACGGATTGGAGGTAAAGCGCCAGTCGTAAAGCAACTCTGACTCTGACTCTGACTCTGACTCTGACTCTGACTCTGACTCTGACTCTGATGTGTTCGTGTCAGTGACTGTGAAGGTCATAGTCTTCTGAGTTGTAATGTGGAGTTAGGAGAAAAACCGACGTATTCGAGGAGCTTACTGCCTCCATCTTCAGGTATAAAGTACAAGCCAAGAAGAAACTGCACTGAGCCGTTCTAAGGTTTAGCTCGCTCACGTATGATGTCATCATGTTTCCCTTGACGGATTCCATCCCCACTATGCAGTATCCTGACGTCAGTCACGTGGTCCCATGTACCCTCTCGTGAAGGGGAGACTTGTACAGTGCAGTCGTGCAGACCAAGTTGACTTGGAAGGTCGGTTAGTAGCCAGCAGGTTTGTTGTGGAAAATATTGGTTTCGGCTGGGTTTGTTCTAAATTCCCTTTTGGTGCTATCTGGCTGGCCGGTAAGGACTGCCCGCGGTCGCAAGCCGTTGCTTGAACGCTTGCGACGCGCGTTATTAGATTTGGTTTGGTATTCTTCAGAATTAGACTTGTGTTTGTATAGCTTGAGTGTTTAACGTCCTAATATGGCTAGTGTCGACACAAGTGGTGCCGACGGGAAATTGTTTTGTTCTAAATGAGCTTGTATTAGTTTCTTGGTCAAATGTGTCGTTTGTTATTTATGTATTGTTATATATTTTTTTATTAAAATTGTATTTGTTCTTATCTAAGCCAACGAACTGAGTGTAGCTTCCTCCTCCTAGCTTGGATACCCCATGTCCATCTTGGGGAGCGTGGGAACCAACAATAGGGCCAGTAACGATTGCGCTGTGCCCTTCCTCTTCGTAATAATAATAACATAATAATAATCAGAAGGAGAAGAAGACGAAGGGCGCGGTGCAGCACAACGGTACAACTCAGAATACCGCAGTCTTTTTTTATTGCTAGTGGGGTGGGACTAAGTCCCTTGAACTGCGGCCACTTCTGGCCTATTGTACCAGCCCCAGATGATAGGCGAGGGTGATTGTGGAGCAATTGGTGGAATGAAGATTGGCAGGGGAAACCGAAGTACTCCGAGAAAACTTGCCCCAGCGTCACTTTGTCCACCACAAATCCCACTTGACCAAACCCGGGATAGAACCCGGGGCACAGCGATGGGAAGCCAGCGACTAACTCCTTGAGCTATGGCGCGGCCTACCGCAGTCTTCATTATTCATGTGTGTAGGACTTCGTAATTTTTATGAGCCACATGAAACAGAGATAAGCTTGCTGGTAAAATACAATTTTTTTTTCAGCATTTAATGATTCAAGAACACATTGGCGAATTTATAATAATATTACTACACATAACCAGCATATTCTCGGTCGAGTGCTTAACACACCTGCTCCGTACTCAGAGTCCCGATTTCAAATCTCCGTCATGAACTAGACTATTTTTATCGAGGTCTATCGTGGTTCTTCTCAGTCTCTAAAGACAAATTCCGAGAGAGTGCCTCAAATAGGCCACAACCTCTTCCTTGCACGCCCTATCTAATATATCGTTTATTAATTATCTTATTATTCAACGCTGTTTAGTCCGAGATAAAGGCAGCGTCTAAAATTAAGAAGAAAATAGTACCTAAAACAGGGTGGTTACAAATAATCCTTACGATCTTTAACAAGCGTACCATTATCATCATACGTATGCCTATTGTTTCTAGTCTATAGCAATAGCAAGGATACAATACAGATAGTAATGGAGAGAGACCGACTGACGTAAGCTGATATTGCTTTATGTGACTCTGATGGTACGGGCAGGGATGTCTCGCACCGCTGCATTCGAATGACAGTAGCTACTTAAATCTGCACGGGATTTTGCAAAGAAACAAATGACACGAGTCAGGCGATTACAGAGACGAGACTCGTCCCGCGCTACCGGTTACTTACCGTGGCATGAAGAGTGATTTTCATTCGAGGTTGCAGGCAAAAAATATTTTGAAATTTACTGCGCTCTTGAGTTCATGTGCAAATGGCGAGTAAGAACTGATATTCTATTAATCTGAAAAACTCTGAATTTAACGTTTGAAGATGAATAACGTATTTCAATTACTATTCTAGCGGGTTTTCATACCCATGCAGAACCACAGGCAAAATTATAGTTTTGTATGTTCTAATTTGTATGTGTCAAAAACATAAAAATTAGAATATACAAAACTATAATTTTGCCTGTGGTTCTGTATGGGTGTGAAACTTTGTCTCTGACATTAGGGGAGGAACATAGACTGAGGGTGTTTGAGAAGAGGGTGTTGAGAATATTTGGACCGAAGAGGGATGAAGTGACGGGAGGTTGGAGAAAACTGCATAATGAGGAGCTTCATAACATGTACTCTTCTCCAAGTATAGTTAGAATGATCAAGTCATGGAGGATGAGACGGGCAGGGCATGTAGCACGAATGGGGGCGAGGAGGAATATATATGGGATATTGGTGGGAAAACTAGAAAGAAAAAGACCACTTGGAAGACCAAGGCGTAGGTGGGTGGGCAATATTAAAATGGATCTTAGAGAGATAGGGTGAGATGGTATGGGTTGGATTGCTCTGGCTCAGGATAGGGACCAGTGGAGGGAGGCCTCTTGTGAACACGGTAATGAACGTTGGGGTTCCATAAAATGCTGGAAAATTCTTGAGTAGCTGCAGAATTGGCGGCTACTGAAGAAGGTCTTACCTGCATGAGTAAGGAAATAAGTATCCTAACGGGTTGGCGAAACGATATCATTCTCGAGAGGTATTCAGTTCAAAACTCTGCCGTGGTAACCGGTATCCTGACAGATTTTTGGTAGTTTTCCCCAATTACACAAGGAAAATTGTGGGATAGTACGTAAATTAGGCCACGGCACTTCTTCGAAATGTTACGATCACCCTACCCTCGGCTGTTGGCCGAGTCGAAAAGTAAAGAACTTCCAAAAAATTATTCAGTTGCTTTGATAGATTTGTCAGCAAAGTGTCTCATCAGTCAGGGTTCGCTTTTCGATAACATCGTCAGCAATGTATTTATTTTCGGAAATGCTCTGGTATAGGGTACGTCTAACCAATTTCACGGAATACCTTACATTGCGCTAAGGCACTTGAATTTCACGACTAAATTACTGTCTGACAGAATACTGAAGTTGATTGGAAGTGTCCTTCGCTTTACCTGCAAGAAGTATGGGTTCGTTCTATTACCACTCTCCAAATTTACCGCAACCATCCACCTTTAGGATTCACTTAGATGGTAAATATGTATCCTATAGTTACTTTCAATAGTTCTTCATAGATAGCTTCACATGGGAACTAACTAGCTCTAACGGACTGAGAAAAAAAAAGAAAAAAGGAAAAGAAAAAAAGAAACGTGTTACGCATATAAGATTCAAAGAAACAGGTCGCCGTGATCGTACGGCAACTTCTCCGACGTGTCTGTATAGCGTGTAGGCTAAACAAGCGATTGCAGGCGGTAAAAGAAACATTTCAATATAATGAGCTGTACAGTTCTAGAAAGACGACACTGATTATAAGTTGTACAGTCAGTTACGTTTTATTTAAATAAATATCAGGTTCTGATTCTTTTAAAGAAGGTTTAAAATTTGATAGCTGCTATACGTAAGAACATTAACACTGAACTTCTGGGTTATGATAAGGTGTGATAGGTCAGGTGGGTTATCCATATTTCGGGGAATCGACAGGCTCCTCCGAAATAAAAAGTACTATACTAAAATTCACGATGAAATGGATACTATGTGCAGTCAATGATAAGCTTATATGCCCAAGACACATAATGAACTTATGTTTCTTTATATGCAAAATCCACTTAATCATGCTGACAGTATCTTAGATAATGCAGGTTCGAATCTTGGGGCAAGTGAATATTGAATTAGAAGAGACGTGAAAGGAAATGGCAGCGGCCTTAACTTGAAGCACTGTCACGTGGCCTGGATGGACTAAAGAAAAACATGAGATACCTCAGAATAGTCCATGTACTGGACGAGATTTGAACCAAACATCTCTAAACGCTTTCTCGCACGAGCCAACACGCTCTGCTCTTTTTATTTTCTTGGGTTGTTTGAAAATGCTTTCCAAGTATCGAGACTATGAGCATCGGTGGTATGCTCTTCTCTAACGCGCCATTCAAGTAAATTATTATTTATATACGTGCTAATATAACAGCCCAAAGGTCATTTGTAAAGTTATTACAAGTAAGGAAAGAAACAATAGAAACAACACAGGTAAAAAAGAGGTAAAGCTATCCCTGTAACAGGCCGTGGAGGCCCATAGGGTTGTGAGATGTTGAGGTTCCCACATTTTCTAGACAATCGTCTCAAAGATGGCGGTGAGGTTAGCCTTACGCGCTTGAAGCCCTTTACACACAGGAAGATTCCTGGTACCGATTTCTGTTAGAGGCTGAGTCCACCCCAGAGCCATAGTGCGGCTGGAAAGATAAGGTGAATTGAAAAAAAATCACCACATCGCGACTCGAACACGCGACCTTCCAGCTTGTAGCATAGTGCCTCAACCAATTACCCTACCGCGTGCCCCTAGTGTAATACACAAACAGGGTAATCTATACAATAATAATAATTCAATTCAATTCAATTCAATTCTTTATTATTTATGTGCTGAGCCAACAGCCGTAAGGCCAATTATAGACTCAGCACAGTGTATGATAGAAGTAGTTACATTCTGGACAAACACAATATAAAGTCAAACAATGATTAAAGGTTAATGTTGGAGGAAAACAAATTAATACATATAAATAACATACATAATAATAATAATTCAATTCAATTAATTCAATTCAATTC
>NW_019720161.1:930917-950284 GCF_002891405.2 Cryptotermes secundus
ATAATAATAATAATAATAATAATAATAATAATTCCGTTGACTTCGGACTTTTCATTATGAAGCGAGAAAAGTATAATATATTATTATATTTCGGGATCCTGTTGCATTGAGGTATCACTTGTAGTCTTTTCTTGCGTCTACAATGCTACAACATTAGTTTAACAACATTAATTTACTAATTGTTCGTTACATATTTAAAATGTCATTAAAATTTTTAAAATACATGTACATTCAGTGTTTGTGCTACACGTTTCAGCCGCATAGGGCCATCTTCAGGCACCACATCTCTTAAAGGAGTATACTGAACTGTGCAGTTGGTGTCTACGCTACACGTTTCAGCCGCATAGGGCCATCTTCAGGCAACACATCTCTTAAAGGAGTCTACTGAACTGTGCACTTGGTGTCTACGCTACACGTTTCAGCCGCATAGGGCCATCTTCAGGCAACACATCTCTTAAAGGAGTCTGTAGAACTGTGCACTTGGTGTCTACGCTACACGTTTCAGCCTCATAGGGCCATCTTCAGGCACCACATCTCTAAAGGAGTCTACTGAACTGTGCACTTGGTGTCTACGCTACACGTTTCAGCCTCATAGGACCATCTTCAGGCACCACATCTCTAAAGGAGTCTACTGAACTGTGCACTTGGTGTCTACGCTACATGTTTCAGCCGCACACATCTCTAAAGGAGTCTACTGAACTGTGCACTTGGTGTCTACGCTACATGTTTCAGCCGCACACATCTCTAAAGGAGTCTACTGAACTGTGCACTTGGTCAAATTATATTCATTAAGGCACGTCGATGTTATTATAAATTTTCTTGAATTCAGATGTTGTAGAATGATTTTATGGAATGTTTTCTTCCTATCTTAAATATTGCGTCTGTTTTCGTGTCCCATTGTGTGTGCACCTTTCTTAGTTGTGTTATCTAGTGTTGCTTTGTGTTCCTTTTACGATGAATATGACTATTATTTTAATATTTGGAAGGACTGTGGTTACTATAAAATATAATAACAATAAAAGTTTAAAATATATCGATATACAAAAATGGTAAAGTAAAAAGTAAAGCTATCCCTGTAACAGGCCATGGAGGCCCATAGGTTTGTCAGATGTTGAGGTTCCTCGTACTCATTTCTGTTAGAGGCTGAGTCGACCCCAGGGCCATAGTGCGGCTTGAAGAATTAGGTAAATTAAAAAAATCCAGTGACCTCATCGGGATTTGAACCCGCGACCTTCCGGCTTGTAGCATAGTGCCTCAACCAACTACGCTACCACGTGCCCCATACAATAAAAATAATAATAATAATAATAATAATAGTTATTTAGTGGAATTTTTATTTATTTTCGTGCGTACACAACAACCCAAAGAAAATTATAAAATAAGGAAGAGCAAAGATCGAATGAAATCAATAAACTGTTAGTCGAAGGGCGGCCGCGGATGAACGCAACGTGCGCAGTGCACAGTAATTTTTTCCCTCCTCCTGCTTAGTTTGCAACGTTAGAACGACGGTTTTGCAACACCAAGAAAATTAAGCCATTTATCTCTCTTACTTACAACAGCGACAGTGGATCCTACGCCCCCACAACTTTTCTCTATTCAGTGCCACAATCCAGCACCATACCACGCATTTCTGTTTCGTGTTCATCTCAAACTCACCGAAACGTAAAGCAATACAAACCGTAAGCATCTCCTGTAAAAGTCACTTCTGAACACAATGCCGCTTATGCATGCGCCTAAGAGTTCGTTCTCCTATATGCACTATTTACTTGCTTGTGATGAAACATTTTGCATCGTAATTAAATCCATATTTTCTAAACTTCTCTCTAAATACAGATTGCAGGTTCTAGTGGCTAAAACTATGAAGAGTATTAGTTTCTGGAACGTGTACACCGTATAGCCTGATGAAAGTTTACTGACGTTTCGGATTAACGCATTTCTTCTATCTTCAGGGTAGCAGAGAAAGTCGTATAAGCAGGCCAACAGATCATATTGTCCCTAGGACGTAAAACGTAATAGCTTCCCTACTTGCCTCCCTCAAGATGTGCCCTGCTCACAAAATGGGCGTTTTTTACACTTCCTCGCTGAAATGCTTACCATAGATTTCTTAAAAATCCAACGATACAAGGCATGCAGCCACAAGAGTAGAACACACCATAAGACACAATACACACACAACATTAGAAACATAAGAAGAACGACCCCCGTGTGGATGATCAATAATACACACGAATTTTAAAAATATGACGTATGAGATAATAAGTTTCAACAAGTTTTAAGTACATAAACTTTATTATTATATAAGGACGTATACAAATTTAATATTATTTGTAAATGGACATATAAAGGCAAGCAGTGAAATGGTTGACGGATCGATACACCTGAAGATGGCAGCATGCTGCCGAAACATGTAGTGTAGGAGTGGTAGATGGGATTGTATGCACTTGAAGACTGTTAATACATACACATTATGAATATGACTCAGTGCAACAGGACGATAAAATATAACATTCTTAAAAATGCTTTTGAATTGTCCATGAAAAGCTTCCGTTCTCGTATTATTATTTGGAAATCTATTGCATCTATTGTTGAAACGCACTCAGCAGAAATTTGTGACCCTCTTAAAATCCGCGACAGTTATGCTCTTCCGATAGACCAAATTAAAAGTGCACACTTTGCATAAGAGCAGGTATCACCTCGGCACACTCTTCCTTACTCGAGTTTACCGAAAATCTGAATTCTATCCTTAGTTTTGGATATCGATGTTCTTAGAGTTACTGCTCGGTGTAATAAAGACTTTGATGTCCGATATCTTCTCCTCTGGTTAAAAATTCCTTATTCTGGTTTCGCTTCAGGCATTAATGTTTGTTTGCAGGGATATATGAGTACTTGTATTTGGAACAAAGTTTCTGTTTCTTAAACATGTATTTTCTAAGTTATACTCTCAATTATTAATTATTAAAGTATTTATGTATCTAGCATTAATAAGATAAAAGTAAAATTCTTGTGCTTAACTAATTAAGCATCACGCCATGAAGAAGAGTGTGGGAGTGCATGTATAGATTCATATTTCTTGACCTCGTCCATGATGTGTATGTATTGGCCGTCTTCTAGTGCACTCAGTCTCACATGTCACTTCACTACATGTTTCGGCATCACTGTGCCATCCTCAGGTGTGTTATTTACGTTAAACTATTGCACTGCTCGCCATCATGTGTCGTTTATAAAATTATTTGAAATGTATATTCTTCATTTACTATAATAAAATTTATATATATTAAAATTTGACAAGATTTATTATCTTGTACGTCTTAATTCAAACTCGTGTATTATATCATTCTTCCACTATGGGAGTCGTTCTTCCTATATTTTGTGTGTACTGTGTCTTGTGAAGTGTCCTTTTATGGCTGCGTGCGTTGTAATGCTGGATGTGTGTGTGTCTTCGTATTGATTGAGTTATGATCTTGACCTCGGTACTAGTTGGAGTTGAATGTTCAGAATCTCGCCCCGGCCTCTCTGTTACCGGGGATAGAGCCCCCGATACTCAGTGGATAGGAGGTTGGGTGGACCCCAGAGCAGGTATGGATGACATGAAGAAGTGAAAATTCTTGACCCTCGAACTCCGACATCTCGGTAGCCCAGCCCGTAGCCAGTCGCTATACCGGCTGAGCTATCCCGGCACTTCCCTAGAAGGCGATGTGGTTCTTTTCGAGACAGAATAAAAATGTTGGGCGAATGAATGTTCCGTTGAATGCTATTATGACCTGTTCCAGTATCCTGCGATAAGAAAATACTGGCGGTAGCCCAATGTTTGGCTTCGAAACTATGAAGAGGAAGCGTCGTATAAAATTGTTTCTCCTTCGTTGTAAACCAGTAATTATTGGTATGATTATTCAGTTGGAACCGAAGTCTTTCTATACTTGTCCCATAGCTAAGTGATCACTGGTCAGCAATTTGCAGATCCTTTGTCTGGTATTTAGCAGGCAACGTGGCGGAACAACAAACAGCGAAGCACTGCCATGTTCCTTTCAAGATACGACGGAACTGTGGCATGTTGCATTTAGAAGAAACGCGACTGTATAAGAAATTTAAATTGGAAAATACCAAAATCAGCTCGGATAATTGTGTGCAATTAAGGAATAATATCAGACATGAAATAAATCATAAACACTAATGAATATAAGATTAATGTCTTCTAGAATGTGACGCCGTGTACTTTGTGTAAGGTACATCGTTCTAAACAACTTGATGTAGGCTTCCTCAGGGTAGAAAACTGCGAAATCTTTTGTACCTCTCTGCCATACTGAACGTTGTTACATTCAAGAAGAGGGTAATTTCCGGGTTATTATTATTTTCGTTACGAGCTAGGTTATATGTTGCAAAATCTGAACTTGTCCTGCTTAAACAGCTGTTATCATCAATAACAGTGGAACAGCCAGAATATGACGGTACAATAATTTCATCTTACACCTACGCGGGAAATTTCTGTTCCCATAGCCCCGAACCCAGTCAGTATTTTTCCCCAAAGGAGAGCAGACAGAAAAATTTGCTTACTATTAAGCCGTTAAAACTATTTTCTGTCGCCCTGGAGTATTCAAGATAAAAGAACAATTAAGATTTAATCACTACACCATGAAGACGTAAGGAGCCGGGATAGCTCAGTCGGTATAGCGACTGGCTACGGGCAGCACGACTGAGGGGTCGGAGTTCGAGTCCCGGTAGGGTGAAGAATTTTCAGATCGGCTCTAGGGTCCATACATCCTCCTATCCAATGGGTACCGGGGGTTCTTTCCCCGGGGGTAAAGCGGCCGCGGCGTGAAGGTAACCACTCACCTCCAGCTAGTGCCGAGGTCAAGAAAATCTGGATCCATACATCCACTCCCCCTTACGCATTCATGGCGTAGTGCTTAGTTAGTTAAGCAAAGGGACAGTTTTTTTATCTTTACCAAGAAGACGTATGGGGTAGTGGATGTATAGATCCACATTTTCTTGATCTCGATACTAGTTGTGAGTGGACAGCATCACGCTTCGGCCGGTTTAACCCCGGGTAAAGAGCCCCCCCCCCGGTACCCATTGGATATGAAGCTGCATGCACCCCACAGCCGATCTGGACGTCGTGGAGAAGAGACAATTCTTGATGTTACCGGTACTTGAACTCCGACTCCTCTGTCGTCCAGTTCGTTGTCAGTCGCTATACTCTCCATGATGTGTATTCATGCTAACCGTCTTACAGTGCACACAATTTCACCTTACTCTTCACTTTTACCCTACATGTTTCAGCACTAATGTGCCATCTTCAGGTGTGTCTCTATGCACGTCAAACTACTGCACTGCATGCCATGACGTCTTCATTCTAAAATGACTAAAATGTGTATTCGTCATGTATAACAATACATTCTAAATGTTAAAACCTTTCGGGATTCGTCATCCTTACGTCGTATCTCAAAAACGCGAATCACGCCAATCCTCCTCTGTGGGAACACTCTTGTATTGTGCTCTGTGTTGTGTCTTGCTCCTGTGACTGCGTGCGCTGTACTGCTATACTGACTACGCCATCCCTACTCCTTATAATTTTTGGTATATTTTCTTATTCTCTCAAATTTGGGTTTCTCCCAAAAAATCGCGAGGGGTGGAGGAAGATACCGATCTTACACCCCCCTCTATCCGGAGCACATGCCCGCATCGCTACAGGGCGAGTGTTGTTCGCATTGGTCCCCTTAAAGGTAAATCGTGACTGGTACTACACCCTACCATGCTCCTTAGTTTTCATGTGGAGGCACGGCTCCAATCTTTCTTAACCTTCGTCACTAGATGGCAGCAATGAGCTTCAGGCCTGAGTACAGGAGATCGGGTGCACCTGAGAAGCGTTGCGAATGGAGCGACGAAAGAAAAACTTGTGCCCTGTCAGGACTTGAATGCAAATTAACCACCCTGGTTTTGAAGTCGAATAATGAGGTCCATTGTGTGCAGAATTGAGATTGGCTGCAGGTAAATCCCCCCCTTCCATGATAATATATCTGTTGAAGCTTGTACAATATTAAAAAAAATTTGCATAGATGTGATCGCACTCTATGATCTCAAGATTTTAATAAAAGAAATGCAACCTGAATAAGATGAATATAAAACGTACAAGAGGAAGAAATCTATATATTACCAATAATTTAATTACTTTCACGTTAGTAATAAAAAGGTGTATACAATTTATATCGTAACTCGCATTCAAGATTTTGTTGAGTTTGTTTTCGGAGCATTTGAGCTGAGGAAAGTCAGACACATAAACAATACTTCCAGAAAATTTTTAAGACAATTCTTTGATGCGTTTACAATGTTTAATACATTATCTTGCCACGTTTCTTTTTAATATTTCATCAAAATATTTGCTATAGGCTCCAATATTATCATGCGAAAATTTGCCGTACAAGCTCATACACTCGCTCCATTGACTCGTTCTTGTTTATGTAACTATGCTCTTTGTCTAAACTGTGCCTAAAATATCTTTGAGGGTGCATCATCATCATTAAATGATGACGCATATCGTTAAGTCATCATTAGAGAGTCACCAGACTCCATTGCAACACACCGCAGCTTGTAGTTTGTCTTTGAATTCTTACTGAACAGTGAACAGTGTGGGGTGTGAAGTGCTCACAGCTGTAGTTATGAAGAATTCTATTATTTAGGATATAGCGCTGTGTAGTCCGGTGAAAGTCAACGGCGTCTCGGAGGAACATGTCATCTCTATCTTCAGAGTTGAAGAGGAAGCCGATTGGGACGAAACTACCGTGAAGGCAACAAGCAGAAATTTATACTCTTCATAATCACCACGGTAACAATCTCAAATACAAGGCTTGTTGAGGTTAGTTTTGTTTTTATGAACCTTGTTGAACATACAGAAACAAATTGTTTTTGAGGTTCTCACAATGACATTACAGTGTTCTGCAGTGTAATGCAGTGCTGTTAAGTCATAGCCCCACGTTTCGGAGGTATCTGTCCCCTCTATCTTCGGGTTAGAATACCAAAACCAAGCAGGAAAACTATAGAAGCAGACAGAAAACTCATCTTGTCGCCTGCCTTATGATCAATAATTGAAATTTGAATTTTGAACATGTGTGATACTAGTATTAATAGTAATAATAGGTTACATTAATAACGAAACGGGGCTCAGTATCGATATATCGCAATTCTCTTGATCATTTGTAACGTTACTGCGTCACAAACCCGCATTGTTATATAATAACCCTTCATGAAGCATTGTTATCACAAGTGAATCATTAAACGCCATCAATTATAACAGCACCGAACGTTAAAGCCAACATTATATCAGGCGTAGTAACGTTAGTACCGCAATAGGAAGATGGAAAAATTTCCCCCAAACCAGCTCCAAGCTATGTCCACTATGTCCATCGCTTTTGCATCAAAATGTCCGATTAATATATCACTGTGAAATGACACGCTAATTCTGCCGCCATATTTGGTGATGGTCATTGTTCGCTATAACACTGCTAGTTAGTATCTAGGCCAGTGATTCTTAACCGGGGGGTAATTGCCTTCCAAGGGCAATTTCACGAATGTATTTCAGGGGTTACTGAACTGGTCAGCTACACATATTTCTCTTAAACAGAGCCAAGCTATACAATAAAGTTATGAAATTTTATTTTATTTTTGTGTGTTCAGATTTAGAAAAGAATTGAGAGAAAAATTTATTTATTGATTAAGCTTAAGGGATAACAACGATAGATCTGTTAGAAGTTGTTTAAACGCTGCGTGTTAAATGTGGTGATTTATAGAACCTTCTAGAACTACACAGTATGGGCGCTAGCAGGACTATTTTTTCAAGGGAGAGGGGGGCAGTTAGTTTTGCAAGGAGGGGGAGGTGCAAACACTCTTGTTTCCAAATTTATATTTGAGCCCTTTAAGATTTTTCTTTTCTGATCCTTTTTATAACATTCACGTTAGAAAAATAATTTTTAAAATGTTTCATTATTAATATTTGTATATTTCCTTCTCTCAGTCAATTAAAATTTAAAAAATTATGTACCTGTACTCTTCGCCAAATATAATAAAAATGATCAAGTCAAGGAGGATGAGCTGGACTGGGCATCTAGCACGAATTGTGTAGTAGAGGAATACTTATAGGATACTGGTGAGAAGCCAGAAGGAAAGAGACCACAAGGAAAACAAAAATGTAGGTGGGTGGATAATATTAAAATTGATCTTAGATAGGATGTGTTGGTATGGACTGGGTTGATCTGGCTTAGGATATGGACCAGTAGAAGGACTCTTGTGTACATGGCAATAAACCCTGGGGTTTCGTAATATTTTGAACGATTGTTGAGTAGCTACGCAACTGGCGGTTTCTCAAGAGGAGCTCATCTCCATGGAGTCAGTTAGTGGTTAAATAATTAAATTTTAAATATTTCATTAGCCAATTGCTATGTATGCAGCCATGTAACTAAACTGTATACAAGATTAGGAAACCTCTCAAGGCACCTTAGTGCAAACAGGCATTTTAATAGGAGGACAAGGAACATGTACTTCCATGACGTCAATATGTATAAATAAACAAGTAGTAAAATGTCAAGGTAAAGATGAAGTTCTCCCTGAACTTAATTAAGGTTATGAAGACGTATGAGGGAGTGCAGGTGACGCATTTGTGAGTTCTGTTTTGATGGAGGTGAGTGGTCAGCTTCCCGCCGAGAATAATTTACCTCGAGGGATAGGAACCCAGGTACCGATTCTATACGAGGTCGGGTGGGCCCCAAAACCAGTTCCTCTTGCCCCTATCGGAAATACAGGCCGTACCCTAGTCACTGTAATGGCTACCTCTTCTCTAGTTGAATGGAAATTGGGGATATTTTCTGTTGATAAAACGCTCTTATAAGGAACATGATAAAAATAATTCATTTGAAGAAGTGAGGAGTAAATAAGCGAACAAAGTATTGATTGAATGAAATAAATCATGTTCACAAAGACTAGTTATGAACTTCGAAGAATATTAAATATTTAAGAAGTAACTTCATTTGTAAAATATTCATTAGTTGCGTGTGGACATTGAAAGACCTGATGAAGGGCGTTCTTTGTAGAATGTAAGGAGGAACGAGGCACTTAGGGCCGCACCATAGCTCAAGCGGGTAGTCGCTGGATTCCCACAGCGGCGGCCCGGGTTCGGTCCCGGGTCTGGTCAAGTGGGATTTGTGGTGGACAAGGTGGCGCTGGGGCGGGTTTTCTCCGAGTACTTCGGTTTCCCCTGCCAATATTCATTCCACCAAATTCTCCATCATCATATTCACCCGGGGCAGGTACAATAGGCCAATCAGTTGCCGCCATGCCAAGTGGACCCAGTTGGACTCCGCCCCCCCCCCACAAAGCGAATTAAAAAAGGCAGTTCAAGGTCAGTGAGCATTTTCGCATATTTACATTATCATTACGGTTTTTCCCCCCAAAATTTCGGATATAGAATCCTATAGAATTTCTTTATAAATTCATGCATACACGTTATGACGTCAACACCGTTCAGACCATCTGCTTAATACTCGGTATAATTTTGACCCTTAAAATAAAGAAAAAGAGGGCAGGTTGACGTTGTGATAACGCTTTAGAAATGTGTTTAGGAGGTGATGATTCGAATTTCTACAGGGACATTGATTATCCCGACGGTTTTAGTGGTTTTACTCACTCTCTACCGGGGAAATTACAGAATATAATCTCGATTAGACGAGGCTTACTCATCAACCTGAAGATGGAGTCAGTATGTTCCTGCGAACTGTAGGTAAACTTCTACCAGGTCACACGGCACCATATCGCAGAATAGAGCGCTCTTTATTGTTACAGCCTATTAAATTTCACACCACCAAATGCTGTCTTCTTCCGAATGTACCCAATATGGAAACACATTTACCACAAAGGGCTTACACAGATGCGTATTTAAATCTGTCACCAAAAGCACGTATAGTGTAACAATTCTCCGGAATTATCTCTGTTATGGCCTATATATTTTTAAATTTGTCAATGCTAACTTATGGTTCTGTTTTATTAATAGCGTAAAACTGATTATTTCAAACAGAAAACTTATAAATACACTTTAAATATAACTGACAAACATATCGAGGCTGAAATAATGGAGATTACAAATAATTAAGTCTTCGCGTGTGTTCGAACGATTGCTGTTGATTGTTGGATGTACAAATTTGGAAATACTCACGTAGCGAAACAATTTTGGAAAATTCCCTCACGTGATGGAGATCCTCTTGTCGTCATTAGAAGGCTACCAGAAACAATTTTCGAATTATGATAAATCACCACACCAGAAATCTCCTTAAACACTCACGAATATGCATCTATAGAACTGCCAAATCAAGGAATGGCATACCGTCAATACAGACACAATTTAGTAACAAACAACTTAAAATGCGTAATTTTATTTTGTTAAATGGCACCACATCTCTCGATTCTTAAACACTATTATTTATAAAGTAAAACCGACAACAACGAATTAAACAGAGAAATAAATACCGTCACATTCTACCGGAAATATGTCGCAACACTGCAACAGCTATTCGAACAAATTCTGCCGGAAATATGTTGCAACCATGCAAAAACTATTCAACAGATTCTGCCGGAAATATGTCGCAACACTGCAACAACTATTCGAACAAATTCTGCCGGAAATATGTTGCAACCATGCAAAAACTATTCAACAGATTCTGCCGGAAATATGTCGCAACACTGCAACAACTATTCGAACAAATTCTGCCGGAAATATGTCGCAACACTGCAACAACTATTCGAGCAAATATGTCTTCTTCTTCCTAGTCAGACTTTACGGGTTAGTCTTTTTGAGATGTTGTAGTTCATAAATAGATCCAGTAACTTTAAGCTTATAGATACTGGTAGGACTACATGGACGGGGGGATGGGCTCACCGCAAGACCTCTACCTACACTGGACAACATAAACACAGAAGAGTGTCAAAATACTCGTATATCCACGAACCTACTGGGATGGGAACACAATCCCCTGTTGATACTTTAGAAGGCAATAACAGGTCTATGCAGCGAGGTCACTCTGATCGGTACATGGAGAAATCAAGGTCACAAAATATATATTCAGCGAATACCAGCGGCCGTAAGGTCTAAGGCACCCATTTTTATCAACTGCTCCGATACGATGATCATGTGTTCGAATCCCAATCGAGTCACGGCTCTGTGAGTTTTATCTGTGTGTGTGTGTGTGTGTTGGTTCTCACGTTTAGGTACAGCTTGCGGCAGACCGATCCCCCATCCAAGGGATCCTATTTAGTGTATGCAGGATTAATCGATTCTGAAGTTATTTCTGAATTTGAACTTGCCAGAGATCATAGTAAGGGCAATTCTGAAGCTCAGGAGGAAGTATAAACAAAACGGGAGTTCATATAGTATGGAAAATGTTTTCGTTTTCATATCCGATCGCTTCATCACGGGATTTTAAATTTCATTACGGCAACAAGAAGAGCAAAACGGCAGTATCAAGCAAATGTTTCGACCACTGACCTCCACTGATGTTCCAAACGGACTCGTTAATTATGAAAGGCAAGGCCAGCGGCTTTAACACCATACCAAAAAAAGGTTGAGGTTTATGTTACGATCGTTTTACAGGGGCGCATATGGAAAGGGCTGGCGCAAAACAGAACTCTATCCCCTGACATATTTCCACCCCTCGCTGTTCACTTAAAAACAAACGAAATTTTCTGAAATTGTGACGAAACGTATCATTGGCACCACAGTTAATTCTTTTGTATTTCTTGTAATTTAAAAAAATTATATAAATAATAACTCTGTGAACAAAAGAATATAATACATTATATTTATTTAAAAATAACCCAATGAAAGGGGTGTTGTAAAATGTACCGACCGCAAAATCGCCTCATCCAGGCTGTAAACTCGCTCGCCTGTGCTGTTTCGCTGGCCTTTTATATGGCTTCATCAAGTATTTTAGGAAATACATGTAAAAAATACGTCTTAAACTGATGTTAACAGAGTACGGTGTTTTTATTTCCGTAAAAAGAATTAATTTTTTGTGTATTTCATTTTAAATAAATGTATGAATGTATACACAACATCAACACACTGTGTAGACTGAAATAGTGAGTAAGTACCTTTGATGGTACTTCAACATCAAAGGCCACTCGAGCAGAACTGAAAGAGCACATAGCAATGTCAACATTTCAAGATCACAGGATAAACAGAAACCATGTATCAGGGTCACAATACTTACAGGGGCAAACTCGCACAATTTAACGTCCTTTCAAGCGACCAGGTAATCTGCCTTTCTTCACAGCGAGATGACAAGATAAAGACGCAACATTAAAGACAACAAAATTTCCGTTCAGGTTCACATTTCGTACAGCAATATATGTGAGCGAAGAAGTTGATCAGGCAGGAGAACAACAAACTAGAAAACACTGTGGCTACAGTCTTCTAATATAGAGACAGTACAAGAAGCCAATAAGCACAACCAGTTGAAATGGTAGCAGAACTTGTAGGAGCAGCGGAGTCTGCATGGGCCAGGGTCCCTTGCACTGAGCTAGTTGTCCCAGCCATGGAACCCAACATCACCGCGGACGCGCAAGCGCATGAGCTTTTCCATCGGTGACGTCACTAATAAAGCCCGGGCGAGTACAGGCGTCATCATATCAAGTTCCGTCCTGAAGAGCGAACTCAACAAAAAGAAGAAGAAGAAGAAGAAGAAAAGGTTAGATTCGATAACGCGATCTATTATAAAACTCTTCAGAAATGGGTCCATATATATGAAAGGAGAAGGGATATGTTGTTAAGGATCCTACATTATATAACGTGACACCGTATAGTCTGTAATGATTGGTTTACATGTTTCGGAGAAGCGCTGCGTAAATCTTCGTGAAGAATCACATGGCCACCGGACCTTTGTAAAGGACACGGTAACTACATTATTCATTAGCATGGATGGCTTGGAGGCTATGGCCGACATATCGACGTTTCGGACGACAGATGTCCCTATCTTCAGGGCGCTCTTAAAAATCTAGAATTGGATGGCCACATTAAGTGTGACGGATAAGATATTTACAGTGTTAATCAGCACAGGTTGTTCACAGACTATAATTCACATATCGATGTTTCGGAGGAGCGATGGGTACCCTTCACAAATATATAGCTACCGGAACTCTGTGAAGGGCAGATAATTACATAATTCATTAGCATGGTTAGCTTGGAGACTATGACTCACATGCCGACGTTTCGGAGGAGTACTCTTCACAAATCTAGTATTACATGGCCACAGTAGATGTGTGATGGATAAGATATTCACAGCGTTAAATGAGCTATTTGTTGCGTGCAGAATGCCTTATTTTCCAACATCGAAGCTTAAGTTCTGGGACAGATTCTGAAGTCCGGTTAACAGTAAAGCCTCAGTAAGGGAGAATGTGTTACCATCCCTAACAATTCTCCATCGACCCGTCTATTGCTGTCTCCCTGAGCCTTCTAGCAAAGAACATTAGTGTCAGCCACACAGGAAGACTATAATTAATCAATCATGATCATATGTTAACAATTTGATTCGGGAACAAATTAATTTTTTTTTTCGTGATACCAAAACCGCAACTCCTTGATCTGCATAAAGTTTTGCGAGGAACGGCGTCCCTGTGGCTCAGATTGCGTGTCTATGACCGAGTGTCCCTCTCTTTGTGACCACGAAACCATTGGCACCGGTAGGACTGGGGATGCCAGACATGTGACACCCCCCGGATTTTTTTGGGGGGGAAAAAAATTAAAAAGAAAAATATCAAATATCAATACCACATACGGAAATAAAAATTAAGCATTCTTTTATCACTAACATGAGGTAGCGGTAGCGTAGTTGAGGTACTGTGCTACAAGCAGGAAAGTTGTGTGTTCGATTCTCGATGTAATTGAATATTTCAGTTGACCTAATCCGCACTATGCTCCTGGGGTCGAATCAGTCTCTAATAGAAATGAGTGCCAGGAATAGTCCGGGGGAGTAAAGGGTAGCCGCCCCGTAAGGCTAACCTCACCGCCATCTGTGAGCCGATTGTCTAGAAAATATGGGAGCCTCGGCGTCTCACAACCCTATGGGCCTCCACGGCCGGTTACAGGGACAGCTTTACCTTTTATCTCTCATGAATATCATAATGCGATCTGAAGGAATAATCTTATGTGGTTTTTACATTAAGTTCTTAACTAAATTTTCTGGCTGTCCCTCTAGAGTTCTATTCACCTGTCATTCGTGAAGTAATTCTCTTCATTGTTAACTTCTTGCCACAAAGATAAATTTCCCTATAAATACAAATTATTATGTTAGTATATTGACGTGTTACTTATTATATCCACCCCCCCCCATAAGCCTTCATGGCGTAGTGCTTAATTCGTTGAGCACAGGGACAACTTTACATTTACCTTTTTACATATTATCACTCATTTTGATGAATTTATGTCCAATTTATTGCTTTATTTATTTCATGATCTCTCTCAAACACACTTCTCGAATAAATGGAGACCATTTCTGCAGATATACGTCCATGAAATTTTTTGTAGCACAGTCCGTCTCGATAAGCTAGTCAAGAAATTTTCCACATAATTCAGAACCCGAAGTTTCATCACCTTGTTCACAACAGCCCACAACTGATCCATATTTTGAGCCAAATTTGATTTATAAAACACATCGATGGTCCATATATTTAAGGTTCTTTTTAATATTATCAAACCTTCTACGCTTGAATTTCCGAAATGGTCTTCCTAGTAGTTTGAAGTGCTAGTTTCTATGATTCGATCCATTGCTACGGGAAGACTAGTGAATACTAGGAATCCTAGTGCGTGTAAAATGGTGAACAGGAAATTGTGCAAATTAGCGATAGCGCTGTATTTAAGTGTGATTAAGAGGACTTGTAACCAAGGCGCTACTGAATCCAATCATCCGATTCAGAACCAGGCATTTTTCAAGAAGTTACAAGAATTTTTCTAATTTTCAATATTTTCAAATTTTAAATATAAAATTATTGAAATTTCTTTTGTCGTTGAATGTAAAATTCTATGTTGCTTTTGTGTTTTTGTCCCGCATTGTAGGTTGTCTTTCGCCCGAGGTTCGCTGTTATACTATATAATTGCCTCTTGTATCACTGTATAAATTTTGGGTTAACTGTTATTTATGTATGTCTCATGGCATAAATAAATTACTTTCATATTACAGAAGCTATTCGCGGATATACCCGCTGTTCGCCGAAGGTATGTTCTCCCCTTTAGCAATTCAATGGAGGAATAGCATTCAAATAAAGAAATCAGAGTTTCATATTGCAGTTAAAATGAAATTATGAAGGAGACTTTGAATAATATCCAGAAAATCTGCCGTAATACTTGCACATCATTTAATAGCCGTGGCTTCAGTACATACTGGTAATAATAAAATATATAATGTCTTTTGGTTCTCTATGATAACCTGAGGTCGAAAACAAACTTACATTTATATACATTATAAAAAGGTAAAGCTATCCTTGTAAGAGGCCATGGAGGCCCATAGAGTTGTGAGACGTCGAGGCTCCCACATTTTACAGACAATCGGCTCACAGATGGCAGTGAGGTCAGCCTTACGCGCCGGCCGCCCTTTACCCCCAGAAAGATTCGTGGTAATCATTTCTGTTAAAGGCTGAGTCGACGCTCTATAAAACGTAAAGTTGTCCTTGTGCTTAGCTAATTAAACACTACGCCATTTAGATACAGGGTGTCCCAGGAGGAATGTGCCAAACTTCGGGAGGGTGTTCCTTATGTTAAAGTATGCCGATATAACCCAAAACACCTATGTCCAAAGTTGAACGGTTACGGAGATAATGGCCCGAGAAAAGTGTGGTCTTCTAGCGGGTCCACGGATTATACCTATCAGCTGAGAGGAATTATCTCTGTTTGTCCTTGACTGCCGTGATTCATCCTATCCGTGCTTATGGAGTTGGCTTTATCAGAACGCGCAGTCAGCACGTTACGTCATCGCTTACCATTCATGTGTCATGTACAGTGCTTGGAACTCTTAACGACAACTTTGAGATGGCATGCGAGTTTTTTGTACTTCAATTTTATGGCTTCATGTCACTCACAAGTTAGTTTGATGTTACGTACATTATTAACATTACAGAATCCACATATTCCTGCCAGTTTTAATATCTATTTTGTAATCAACAAGTGTGTAACCCCGGTCAAAGTTTGACACTTCTCTGGCCATTATCTCCGTAACCGTTCAACTTTGGACATAGGTGTTTTGGGTTATATCGGCATACTTTAACATAAGGAACACCCTCCCGAAGTTTGGCACATTCCTCCTGGGACACCCTGTATATGTGGGGGGAGGTGGAGGTATAGATCCAATATTCTTGACCTCGGAACTGGATGGATGTGAGTGATCAGCTTCACGCTCTCTCCGCTTTGGACAAAAAACAGCGATACCCACTGTATAGGAGGCTGGGTGGGTCTCAGAATCGATCTGGACGCTGTAGAGAAGAGAGAAATGTGCCCCTGTTGGGAATTGAACCCCGACGCAGGCTGTATCCCGCAGCTATCGCATATATGCGACTACTCAGAACACGGCACTAAATCAGTTATACTGAAATGGAGAGCCGTAGCTGTAACGCATTCAGATTGATCGGCTTGAGAACCTTTCACCTGGTGAAAGACTTTATGGAGCAGAGGGTGAAGTTCAACAAAGACTTCAGTCAAAATAACCTCATAATGTGAATCCCCTGAAGAAGACTACTGCCAGTTATTTATATGAAGCTCTGCTTTTTATTATAGGACCCGCAATGCAACGCTTTGATGATCAAAGTCAAGAATAAAATGTGCACTGAATTCAAACACGAGCTCCTTTTTGTGGGTCAATAAACGACAATGCCAAAATAGCTTCGAAAGATAGGATGACAGAAGAATGATGAATTGGAAAGAATGTGAAAAGAAACGGTCGTTATCTCTTCCAGGTATTATTTCGGTATTTACACGTACTTGGAGGGACTGAGGAAACCTCGAAATCCTGTCAGGGTAGTCAGTGAAACCACTTGAGAAAACCTGTTTGGTTTAAAGTTTTGGCAACAATGTTGTAAGTGGTACCGCCTCTGTGGTCTAGTGGTCAGAGTTCCTGGCTACATATCCAGAGGTCCGGGTTCGATTCCCGGCGCTACCAGATTTTCTGAGAAGTAGTGGGTCTGCAACGGCGTCCACTTAGCCTCGTGAGGATAATTGAGGAGCTACTTGAATGGAAAAGTAGCGGTTCCAGTCTAGAAAACCGAGACTAAGGGCCGTGGTGATCCGTTGCGCTGACCACGCAACATCCTCTATACGCTAAAGTTGGCACTAACTTCGCCTACAAGCGGCGGTCGCTCGGTCGGTATAGTTCGCTTGCGGACTAAAGCCACGGAGTTTTTTTGTTATTTGTTGTAAGTGGTACACTTCATGCAACATGACCATGAGCCGTATAGCTTATAACTATTTGCTCTAACTGCATCTTATAAAATTCTGCAGAAGAGTACCTATAGAGTATAAATCTCTTTATGTGAACGGGATTGTTGGATGTTAACGAAAGAACAAGCGAGAAGAAGGAAGACTTCAAAAATGTCCTTCATCAGTGCGGTCGTATGATGCAGAATTACTGATTATAAACATACTTAAGCATTTATAGCCCAGTGGTTACTGTACCACTGTACCGCCTACTTTAACATAATAAAACTCTGCATTCTGCCCACACGGTGTATCTGTGTGTTCCGTATTACTCTCATAATAAACAGCGACTGTTTCCCTAAACACCATTACGCGGTTGGGCTTTGTAGCGGAGACGTAATGTGTTTCCTGTGAGGTACGGACTAAACTCTGTATTATTTATGTGTTCCGTGTGGTTCTCACAATAAACAGCGACTGTTTCCCTAAACAGCATTAGCCGGTTGGGCTTTGTAGCGGAGACGTAATGTGTTTTCTGTGAGGTGCGAACTGAATATCTATTTATTTATGTGTTCCGCATGGTTCTCACAATAAACAGCGATTATTTCCCTAAATAGCATTAACCGGTCGGGCTTTGTAGCGGAGACGTAATGCGTTTCCTGTGAGGTAGGAACTGAATTCTTAGAAGTAGAATTAGAATTCTATAATTCTTAGAATTAGTTAGAATAAATTCTGTCCTTGATACACTTTGATATTAGGCAAAAAGCCAAGGATAAAGTGACTCTCACTATCCCCTCCCTCACACATTTTCTGTTCTATCTACCTCTTTTTGAGTTTTTAATGTTAAAGACTTTGGAGAAGAACTTGGAGTAACAGAATAGTGCAATAAAAAAAAACTTTCCAGAAAATTTGCAGAACTTCCTTATGTACTCGCAGAAGGCTGGCCTATATCTTACTGAAGATACAATTTATGCAGTCTTACTTAAGGAGAAGGTCTCCAAAAATAAGTAAAATTTAAACAAATTATTTACAGCCATTGTAGATAAAATTGCAATTTTGTGTTTTGGAGCTCATTTGAAGGGCCTCTATTTTTGGAACTAGACTGTTCATATTCACTGAGAATTGTGACCTGTGATGAATAGATTCTTAAACACCGAACATGAATGAAATTGGTGCAAAATCTCAAGCGGGGAACACATATGTATAGACAGACAGCATTCCAAAAGCTACTGTTTCGTTTTCAGGCGGCTGTTTAAATCCATTTATATGTCGACACCAATTTCTTTGATGTTATATTTTAGCGTCCTGTTGCACTGATTCACGTCCATGATGTGTATTTGTACCAACCGTCTTACAGTGCATACAATTTCACCTTTCTCTTCATTACATGTTTCGGCATCAATGTGCCATCTTCAGGTGTGTTATTTAAGTCGAACCATTGCACTGTATGCCATCATGCCACAAGGGAAGGACACAACACAGGACACAATATACACAAGAATATAGGAAGAGTACTCCCATAGGAGAGGACTGACGTAACTCGCGAATTTGAAGTGCGACGTATAGATGATAAATCTTGAAAAGTTTTAATATACAAGGTGTGGCAATAAAGAAACCGGATTCATGCTCTAACCCTTTATTAAAAAAAAAAATCAGACAGTCGAAATGTTATCCCCTTCAATGTAGTCCCCTCCCCGATCCCTACACCGCTCCATGCGAATTTTCCACTGTTGGAAGCAGTGCTGCAGGTCATCTTGTGTTATGCTCTTCAAGAGTTGCGTCGCTTTTGCTTTCACTGCATCCACGGACTCGAACCTGGTCCCTTTCAGCGCAGACTTGATTTTTGGGAAGAGAAAAAAGTCGCACGGTGCTAGGTCCGGAGAATACGGTGGATGTTCCATCACTGGAATGTTGTTTTTTGCCAAATACCTCTTCACAG
>NW_019720161.1:950828-952357 GCF_002891405.2 Cryptotermes secundus
TGGAGTTTTCGCAGTGGGAGGACGGCCCGATTTTGGATCGTTCCCGACGTTTTTCCTACCCTCCATAAACTTCTTAAACCACTCGAAAACTTGCGTGCGAGATAGACACTGATCACCATATACTTCTGTCAACAAATTGTAAGTTTCAGTGGCAGATTTTCCAAGTTTTGTGAGGAATTTGATGTTAGCACGTTGTTCTGCATTAGCACTCAGCATTATTCCGACGGAGCTCAGAAACACGATCCGCTTCTAACAATGGTCGCGGCCAGACTAACCGATGCACGTGAAAGAAACTTTGTGTGACGGTAGAGGGAAGTCCAGGGGTCAATGCCCTACCCTCCTCTTCGTCAATGACGTGGCCGGAAATGAGTCATAAAAGTAATCCGGGTTCTTTATTGCCACACCTTGTATAAACTTTATTATACATGACATATATACATTTTAATCATTTTATGAAGGAGACATGATGGCATATAGTGCAATGGTTTGACGTAAATAACACACCTGAAGATGGCACATTGATGCCGAAACATGTAGTGAAGAGAAAGGTGCAATTGTGTGCACTGTAAGACGGTTGGTACAAATAGACATCATGGACCAATTTCTTTGACTATCGCAATAATTTCTCATATAAAATGCGTATTATATTGTAGCGTGTACAGTCGTTATTAAGAGAGAGCCGCGAGACAGGCGAATATACCAGACATTCCTAGGAAACGGCTGGTTAAACACGTTCCTAGAACAATGAATCGACGCGCAACAATAGAGGTGCTGTTGGAAATTGGGTGTTTCTGCGTGGTCCCTGCTGAGATCTTATAAGCAAGGGTTAATGTTAGAGTTCAGAACTGTGTACGGAAGTCTGTGAAGAGAGGATGTGAGTGACTGAAGCTGAAGAATCTCCACTGTTAGAATCCGTTACCAGGTTGATGACACAGGTCTGCTTAGCGGGTTCTGTGATCTGTGAATTGTGTAGATTAGAGGTGGCGCTGTAATTGCTTGTAGTTCCGAGTGGTTTGTATAAGTGGTCAACAAATCCATTCACCAATCAATACCCCGTCCATAGTCACTATAACAGATCATGATACAGTATAATACTGTGACATGTTGACCCCTCCCGCCCCTCAGCGGTAACGTAACGCTCGCGGAATAGGCGAGTAATCACCCCGCATCCTGGCAGCCATGCGCGGTGACGTCACGAGCGGAGCCGAAGATAGCCGAGCCCCGTAACCTGGTAACTATGCAAGGCGAATCAACAGCGGTGACGTAACCGGACAGCGTGGCTACAAGGGTGCCTATTACGTGGCCGTTTTCCCGTATTGTCCGATCGAGGCTACATAGGGAGAAGCGAAGGCTATTCACAGCCAGTTCTAGTGTGGCTACCGCAGAGTTGTACTGAGTCAGTCAGCGAGTCCTGGACCTATCGTCGAGTTAGCCAGCAACCAGTCAGTTGTATTGTGGCATTTGGAGTGTACTAATTGTGATACTGCAGGTAGCAGTAATCGTCAGATTGTAATTTGGGTGATTGTATG
>NW_019720161.1:953227-979706 GCF_002891405.2 Cryptotermes secundus
TCAAATGTTTTAAACTTTTAAATATTTTAACATTGACGGTTTAACTTGAGGGCAATTTCGGATGGAATGCGAGAGTTGAACGTGCATTCAATATTCCTAGCAAGTGTTGTGCTTTTACACATCGACATTTGTAGCAGCGTCCACGCAGCATATATACTGTGTACATTTAAACAACGCCAGTGTTTTCATGTGTTTGTAATATGTGCCTCTGATGATGGTTTTATTAAACCGAAACATGTAAGGCAAAAGTGATAAAGAAGTGACCTAAAAACATTGTTACACTCGACGGACCTTCTATTGACTTTGTGATTGATAGTGTAACGGACCAAAAATGAAACAATTAAAAAATTGGAAATAATTTCTTAAAACTGAATAGTGAGGGCAGAAGATGCTGAAGGCATCTGGAAAAGTTACAGTTTGAGGTCTCATTTCTTGCAACGGTAACAAGTACAGAATATAGTAGACGCAATATGACACGAACCTCAAAAAGATGGTACTTATCTACCAGATTACACGGCGTCACAAGAAAGAAGACCACAACGTAGATCGATATATTGTCGTGGACAAAATTTCTGAGCATCCCTCTTCTAATAGAGCATGCTTAAAATTTCATGCTTGACGTCGTCCTGAAAACCGACGCTTAAGTGAGCACTGCAGACGACAAGAAACCTGTAGCAAGTACCTGCAGATGCTAAAATGATTACGAGCGCTATTAGACGATGTTAGGAAGGCGTTAATGAGGTTATGTAGTATTCAGGAGTTTAGTCAACGCAACAATTGTGTAAGTTGTTCCTTGCAGACGGGCATATGAATTGGTGTAGAGGACGTACATGCAACATGAAGTCCATCGATCCGTGGACGTTCTCTGCCTATTGTGGCAACCCTTCTAAATGGGGTTTATTAACAGAAAGCAGAGGTTATTGATTTTATCGATTATAAATGGTATTTTCAACGTAATTAGCCGTTTAAGGCTGTGTTTTTCAACCGTTGGTCCGCGGAAAAATTTCACCCGTCCTAACAAAATGCCAAAGGTATTTTTCTCTGGAAACTCTTGGAGAAATGCGACTCTGTTTAGCCTCAGAACCTGCACCCTTTCTCGTGGGAGATCTTCACACAAATGTGTACACGTATGTAGCACATGCCACGATAAATTAAGGCTTTAATGAATATCCTTCAGAGCCGGGATAGATCAGTCAGTATTGTGACTAGACTAGGGGCTGGTAGCCGAAGGAATCAGGGTTCGATTCCCGGGAAAGGCAATGCATTTTTCTTTATCTCGTCCTTAACATTCAGACCGGCTCTGGGGCCCAACCAGCCCCCTATCCAAAGGGTACTCAGGGCTGTTTCTCTGACGGTAAATCAGCTGGCAGTGAGGCTGAGGTTAGGAACTCTAGGATAAATAGCTATTAATAAAATTATTATTATTAAATTTATAGTAATATATTGTCACGTGTATCCTGGTACGTGACAGTAAATAATTAATTCCGAATTTGATAACTCGATTTATTGGATAATTTCACGCGTCGCAACTACAATTCGTTATTACATTTTTCATGATTGCTCTATCTAGGACACACAAACAATTATAACACTCTCAAGGTTAACACATCAACTGCTGAACTGCCTTCAACGACGTCTTCCTGACGAATCCTCTCAAAGTCAAAGTCAAAGTCACATTGCGAATGACGGCCAGTCAGTCAGTAAGTCTTGGTGTCGAGCCCCATCTGGGGCTCATGACCTGATATTTATTACTGTTTGACAGTTACGGTCTTATTTTTGTGGGGCGCCCTCTCTGACGAGAGGACGGGCCTCACCAATCCTCTCAACATTCTTCACTGCTTCTTATGTGGGCTGGGCACGGACCACATAGAAAACACGGCCTTTACTGTAGATGAAACTTGTTTACTGCTCGTTGCCCAGCAAGGGAAAGAACTTAGACCTTTTCCTATTGTTGGCCAAGAATTTTTCTTCACGGAAATGTTTTTACCAACTGTTCCCTAGAAATGGATATACGTGTTACAATATACTTAACGACGCTGAGGGAAAGAGCGGCACCGGTCTAGAAAACAAAAATTAACGGCCGCGGAGATTATTTTATTGCATAAATTTATTCTAAATACAAAAGAGGACTAGGCAATGCCCATCCGGCCTTCTGTAGCACTTTCTTATAAACATCTTATTCTGTCACCCCGTGATTCTTAATATAGATCTTAACTTAAATCTGAGAGTATACTGTTAATAATAGGTACATTTATTTCTTTTACTTTTCTTACATATCTGTTTTATATAAATATAGGGATGTTGTTTATGAAGTAAGAGACGCCTTGCAGAAATCTTTTTTCCTCTAGCCTTCAGAGCTCTGTAACTGACTTTGGGTATTCTTTTCTGCTGTTCTCAAACAAAATGTCCATCGTTGTTGCCCGTTGGTCCTCGTACAGTTTACAGCCGTGGGGATTTTTTTGTTGTAGAAAAAAAATATTGTAAATAAAAAAAAGGCCTAGGCAGTGACCACCCGGCCTTTCACTGCGCTGACAACGCGACACTCTCTATCCGCTAAAGTTGGCACTAGTTTCGCCGACAAGCGTCGGTCGCTCGGTCGGTATAGTTCGCTTGCCGACTTAAACACTGAGTTTGTTTTGTCATTATATAAAGCTATAGGATTATAACGTGGAATTGTAGGATGTTAGTGAATAATGCATTTGAAAGAACATGGAAAGAAGAAGTGATCTCATAGTCTGTGTACTATCCCGGTATTTAGAGGAAAATCAGACGGTCACGGTAGCCGAGCGGTCTAAGGCATGTACTGTGTTCGCTCGCTTGGAAACCGGGATCGTTAGTTCGAATCCCACTCAGGGCATGAATGTTTAGTTTGTGTGTGTGCGTTTTTCTGTGTTTGTGTACAGGTAGAGGCCTTGCGACGAGCTGGTCATCCGCCCAAGGAGTCCTACCGAATGTGTAAAGTGTACGTGTAGAAAAACCGAAGTGAACGGAGAAGTTCATGGAGGTAGGCCTAGGCCCACTGGGGCTGTAGTGCCAAGGGGGAAAAACTGAGGAGAATCATTAAAATCCTCAGTCCGGACATTCCAGGCCGAGGTTTTAATTGTGCACGTCCTGAGTCCGAGCTAGAAGACAACGCACAACAAAACAGTGTGTCGGTGAAAGGCGGTTTCAGAATAGACGTCTCCCTCGCGGTCCAGGGTTTGTTGCATGGGAACAGCAATGATTCAATTTGGAAATTCGGAAAATTTATTCAACATTTAACCATAGAAAGCCCAGTGGGTCCGTCACGGTAGCCAAGCGATCTGAGGTATGCACTGTCTTCGCTTGCTCAGAAGCCGGGATTGTGGGTTAGAATCCCACACACTGCATGGATGTTTGTTGTGTGTATGTGTTTATTCTGTGTTTCTGTCGTCCTGTGTTTAGGTAGAGACCTTGCGACGAGCTGATCACTCGTCCGAGGGGCCCTACCGTCTGTAAAATGATCAAAATAAAAAAAACTCCAAACTGTAAGGTATAAGCAGAACGGATTAAGTAAGTAGAGCCCGTGGTTACTATATGTACCACTTAATTTAACATTTTAAACTCTGCATTCTGCCCACAGAATATATTTGTATTTTCCATATGGTTCTTACAGCGATTGTTTCCATAGACAGCATTAACCGGTTGGACTTTGTAGACGTGACGTAATGTGTTTCCTGTAAGGTACGGGCTTAACTTTCATGAACAATCTAAAATGGGTTAACGTGGCGGGACGAGGGATTTGAATCTTGGCAGTTCCGGCTAACCCGGAACTTTTGGTTATCTTGCAAAATTTTTTTGCTACATGTCACGTGATAGAGTGATTATAAACGGGTTTTGGATTGATGATCGGATTGGACTCTTTGATACGCCGCGTGACTACACTTCACAGTTAACTATTAAACACACACACAAGTGTCCACAGTCACGTCTTCACTAGTCGTTTCTTTGTAACGGCTACCAACGGAGGATATTCCCCTTCCTCCGGTTCCCGAACTATCCCTGGCATCAGCTACCAGCTTCTCACAGCAACAGATCACGACTAAACCTCAGCAGTTCTCTAACTAACTCATTAAGTGACTAAGTCACTCAATAACCAAATAACTCAACTGACCCTAACTAACGCACTGCTTATAAGATCTAGGTGAGGACCGCACAGAAAACATCGTTCCATTATTGCTGTGTAATTGCTGCCGTGCAAACATGCTTGTTTCTTAGCAACGGCTGTTGTATATGTGTCTTTCGAGATCGTCGTCTATCAACGGTTCTACGTGCCACATTACTCATTGGGTAGTAACACTATTACACAAGACACTGCTTCTTAAAGGTCATTTAAACGTTACTGTTGATTCTGTGAAATTAGTTTGCAAAAGTTGAAGAGAACGATATTATATTTTACGATATTCTATCTCGAACTTTCTGTGTAACTTCCGCGATGACATTTTGTTCTTGCTCTATATTACCGGATCCAGTAACATGTTAAAGAAAGATAAGGTTATTAAAGTGTACGCGATATTAGGAAGCTCTCCATTAGAACCCAATCCAGTGACTCAACCCATTCGTCTGCTGCTTCTTTCTTCACAAACGTGAAATTGCATTGGCAATCAGTTTCCTTTGAAGAGATCGCTAGAAGCTTGGAGGCGAGTCTAGTCCCCTCATTCTATTGGAACTTGTGGGTTGAAAGGATACGTAGAGGAGGAGGAAGACATCTTCGGTAAATCAACTCAGGCCGCACATACGTAGCGCTTTACTTTTGAAATGTAGAAACCTCATGGTGGGGGCACGCGGTAGCGTAGTTGGTTGAGGCACTATGCTACAAGCCGGAAGGTCGCGAGTTCGATTCCTGATGAAGTAACTGGACTTTTTCAATTCACCTAATTTTTCCAGCCGCCCTATGGCCCTGAGGTCGACTATGCATCTAACAGAAATGAGTACCAGGAATCTTCCTTCGGGTAAAAGGCGGCCGGCGCGTAAGGCTCACAACCTCACCGCCATATGTGAGCTATCTAGAAAATGTGGGAGCCTCGACGTCTATGAGTCCAACATAAATGATTACCAGGAATCTTCTTGGGGATAAAAGGCGGCCGACGCGTAAGGCTCACAACCTCACCGTCATCTGTGAGTTATCTAGAAAATGTGGGAGCCTCAACGTCTCACAACCCTATGGACTTCTACTGTCTCCTACAGGGATAGCTTTATATTTTTACATACCAGACTACATAATGTCATAATCGAGATACCAGGAACCTGTTCTTCCATTTTCAGTAAAATGAAAGCAATAGGTTCCACTGAAACTTTTACATACAGGTAGCAGCTTGCACGCTGTCATAATCCATACGACCAGAAGCCTGCTCCCTCCTTCATCCTGAACATGGAAGCAGCAGGTTTGTTCGAAACCTATGTACCTATTTCCTACCAGCGGATCTACATAATCACCCAGTAATTTAGGAGTACCTGCCAAGTGAGTTTGCGTAACGGTGAAGCTGTGGAGTCATATTCGAGAGGTGTTTGTTTCGTATCTCGGCTGCAACACTGAGGCTCTTCGCGTTTCCTTCCAGGAAAATTCTTTAATCGTAATTAGAGTAAGTCATGACCGCTTCTTTCCAAATCATTATCAATTCAACAATCATCCAACAATTCGACGCTATTTCGTCTAGTTTCTGAAGGCGCCGTTGCGTAGCACAGAAAAAGTAACGTTTAAACGTACAGGCATTCTTCCCTCAAATGCAAATCGAAACGGAATTTAATTAAACGTTATCAGATCTATGCGAGGTTGCAAGGGCAGAGAAATACGAAACTATGGCTGAAACTGCACTAAACACGTATTCGAACGAGGTATTTGTGAACTGTAATTCACTTCCAGTTGTAACTGTTTCGCCAAACAATGCAACATGCCCCATCCGAAAGCTCTCCCATGTACAGACCTCCCCTCCACGGCGGACTGCGACAAAACATTCCAAAACAGGACGTGAAACAATTTTGTCTTCGAAGAGCGCTGTAGTCTGAAATGTGAACTCATCCAATCCTGTTGAAAGTCTCTGATGTATCGAAGGAACGTATTGACCCCATCTTCATGGTCGAATAGTAAACCGTATCAGGAATCAGCGAACGAAGCTCTTTATAGTCACAATTATTAGAACCTAAATTTCAAAAAATATATTATTTTGAAACAAGAAGTTCTGAGAAGAATTAATCGCTTACTTTCATTAGATACGATATGGGTTGTGAGAAGTTGAGGCTCCCACATTTTCTAGACAATCGACTCACAGATGGCGGTGATGTTGTCAGCCTTACGCACCGGCCGGCCTTTGCCCCCCGGAAGATTCCCGGTACTCATTTCTGTTAGAGGCTGAATCGACCCCAGGGCCATAGTGCTGCTGGAAGGATTAGGTAAATTGAAAAAATCCACCTCATCTGGACTCGAACCCGCGACCTTCCGGCTTGTAGCATAGTACCTCAACCAACTGCGCTACCGCGTGCCCCAGATTGCGATATGAGAGTATTCGGTAAACCCTTTAAAGGTTCTGTCAGGAGACGGAGAAATTGTGAGGGGTGCATTTTACTACCCTTGTGAGTAATGTACCGTTCAATATCTGAAGGGTTTCATCCCTCTGGAGCAACGAGGCTGAATCCCTCTTTCCAAGTCCAGTGGTCCGGGAAAAATGTCTGTGTCTCTATGCGCGGAGGGCACTGCCAAATCGCGAAATTGGTCCCTCGAACAAAATAAAATATTATTCATGCAACGTCAGCAAAACTCGTTGCAGAAATGTACAGTCCGACCGCTATTTAATGGCAGTTGGCCGAAGAATGTAGCACTGTTGTCAGTTCTTACTTTCAAATTCAAAAGTCTGAATTTGAATAAGTAGCAAGGAACAAGGTTACAGTGGGACAGTGCTCATAAATACAATATGCATATGGTAACACGCGTGGTTAACATGTGCTGTCGGTCAATGCTGTTTCGAGGAACCATACCTGCGTGCTGACATGAGGGATCATTAAATCGCGGCCGGTCTGTAGACAACAAGGCTTACGGAGTGCACTTTGATTAACAAACTAACTGAGACTGAGCCGTTCTTGAGAAGCCGACAGTTGTACAGCTACTCAAGAACTTTCCAACATTTTATGGAACCCGAAGGTTCGTTACCATGTTCACAAGAACCCTCCACTGGTCGCTATCCCAAGCCACATCGATTGAATCCATATCACCCCATTCTATCTCTCTAAGATCCATTTTAATATATCCACCCATCTATGTCTTGGTCTTCCCAGTGACTCTTTCCTTTCCGGCTATTCCATCAATATCCTACATGCATTCCTTCTCGCCCCCATTCGTGCTACATGCCCTGCCCATTTCATCCTTCTTGACTTGATCATTCTAATTATACTTGGAGAAGAGTACAAGTCATGAAGCTCCTCTTGTGCATGTTGATTGTTTTCTTTATTGCTAGTGGGCTGGGACCAAGTCCCTTGTACTGCGGCCTCTTCTGGCCTATTGTACCGCCCCAGATGATAGGTGAGGGTGATAATAATGACCATAAGAATTGTGACATATGGCAAACTTGGGATTCTCATAACGATGGCTTTGTGGTGTTGTTTTGTTTTGTAGATACAGTTTTATATCCTTTAATTACAAGTTTTTCTTATTTCCTCGCTTGCTTTCCACTTCTCCATTTTAGTTCTTTATTTTATTTTCCTTAAAATTCCAATTTTATTATATTTGTGTCTCTGGGGTCCACCCAGCTTCTTGTACAATGAATAGGGGACCCTTCCCCAGGGGTAAAGCGGCCGGGGCGTGAAACTGACCACTCATCTTCAGCTAGTGCCGAGGCCAAGAATGGTGGAGTTATACCTCCACTCTCCCTTACGCCTTCATGGCATAGTGCTTAATGAATTAAGCACAGGGACAACTTAAGATTTTTTAGATTTCTCTTCCTTTCTTATTTCGAAAAAAAATAACAGTAGGCTTGTGCGATCACCATGCTCTCTGTGTGTCTGTGTATCCCCCATAAACTTTTGAATACCTGAACCAATCTTTATGAAACTTGGTATGTATATCACGGGACCTGAGCCCATCTCAACGGCGTACTTCATAAAACCCTCCCATCAGCCTGTGTCGACATATGCATCCCCCTATCGTTGCTAAGAAACGGCTCGATAAAAACGTTACAGCACGAACGAATACACACTAAAATAGAAGAATTGTTTGACCCGTCATTTTCTATGCTGTCCGTGTCGTATCAACTAAAGCAGGTGATTAGCTCTTTCCAGAACTTCTTGTTATTTTATTGTACTTTATATACTATTTTTCTGTTTTCGCCTTCTTTATATTTTACGTTTTACAAGATCAGCCTTTTTTTTTAATATATTTATTAGCAATCAGAATAAAATACATTCTTTTAGCTAATTTGCTAATTTAAACACCGTCCTCGTGTGCTTATTGTGTCGTGATGAGGGCTCCTCCAATGAGAGATCCTCTAACCATCAAGTAGATCTGCGGGCCATAATTTCTTTAGCCTTCATCAGCCTTTTTGAATTACAAATATTCCCACTCAATTTACAGCGTTCCCATTGGCTCGCTCTTAGACCCAGTTCTTGTCTCCTGTGCATCTCAGACCGTTTATCCCCTCACGATGGATTCTTCTACACTGAAGACACCAGCCGGTTCCTTCGAAGTGTTCGCATTTATCCACTGAGGTATGAGGCATCAGATACCTAAGACAGAAATATTTTAATGTGGCTTCTCTGTAATTATTTCATCGCCTCAATGCAAAAATGTTACATGTGAACAATATTTTTGTTCATTCACATTTCTCTCTCCTTCATAGCGCTGAAGTCACGCTGTACGTGTAATAAAGTGGGGCACGCGGTAGCGTAGTTGGTTGAGTCACTATGTTACAAGCTGAAAGGTCGCCGGTTCGATTCCCGGTGATGCAATTGGATTTTTCAGTTGACCTAATCCTTCCAGCAGCACTATGGCCCTGGGGTCGACTCAGTCTCTATCAGAAATGAGTACCAGGAATCTTTCTCGGGGTAAAGGGCGGCCGGCGCGTAAGACTGACAAACTTACCGCCATCTATGAGCCGATTGTCTAGAAAATGTGGGAGCCTCGACGTCTCACAACACTATGGGCTTCACGGTCTGTTATAGAGATAGCTTTACATTTTTTTCCATTGGCGCTACCGCCCACATTTGGACCTAGGCCTACCTCCATGAAACTCTCCGTTTCACTTCGGTTGACTAGATCTTACACATACGGTAGGACTCCTTGTTTGATCAGCTCGTCGCAAGGCCTCTACCTGTAGACAAACACAGAAAAACGCACACAAACATCCATGCCTTGAGTGGGATTCGAACCCACGATCCCGGCTTCCGAGCGAGCGAAGACAGTGCATGCCTTAGACCGCTCGGCTACCGTGACCGGCAGCTTTACCTTATTAATAATAAAATAACGTAATTATATTGCAATTGATTCATCACTTGCTGAGCTCTGTTAAGAAGTTAGAAATAAATTGGCTACAGGAACATGAACTTGTTAAATGCCTTGATAATCGCTTTGTTGCATAATAACCGGAAACCAAATGATTACACCACTTAATCACTTTCTATATAAGAAACTCTCGTTGTAATAAATGGTATAATATGAAACACTTTATTTAGCAAAATTTGCCACTCAAACAAAATTATAGTAGAAGTTATGTAGTAATTAACCCCAAGTCGCAAATTAATATATTCAGAAGTATAAATGGTAACATTTATTTGCAAACCAGCCATGAACCGTGTAGATAAGAGTAATTATGACATTTCTTGTTACAGAAATAGTTATCTGAATTTCAATTCGTGCATTTTATTTATGAAGGTCTTTTTAATTTCTGGCATCCCTTGCAACATTAAGAAAGCACATAAGGAACAAGATCACGCTACGAGAACTCATTAGCCTTTAGACTAGCGCGCTAGTTCAGTTAGTGCCATTAATTCCATCCGGTACATGCACTTATTACTCTGTTTTCTTACAGCTGCAAAACGTAAATCCATTTATCCCTATTTCTCATCTCCATCCAATGAAGATATACTAATAATGGAGGTACAGCTCCACATATTCTTAAACCTTGACATTATACACTTTTCGGAATGTAAACAGAGTACATGACTACACAGGCAACAGTCGTATGTACGTTTGCTTTCACTGTCTTACAGGCTTGGGAGTTACTCACCGCGCGGTTCACATGACGCCTCTCTTCACTACACCAATGAACACTGTGGGATAATTAGCGCATTGTGAACTATGCCTTTAATTAATTATGCTACATGCGTCTAATCTGTTCATATGAACTCACAGACATTCCGAATGAAATGTAGATATAGGTATTTGTATTCATTTAGCCGGTCACGGTAGCTGAGCAGTCTAAGGCGTGCACTGTCTTCGCTCGCTCGGAAGCCGGGATCGTGGGTTCGAATCCCACTCAGGGCATGGATGTTTGTGTGCGTTTTTCTGTCTTTGTCTACAGGTAGAGGCCTTGAGACGAGCTGATCACTCGCCCAAGGAGTCCTACCGTATGTGTAAGATCTAGAAAAACCGAAGTGAACGGAGAAGTTCATGGAGGTAGGCCTAGGCCCACTGGGGCTGTAGTGCCAAGGGAAAAAAAGTGAAACTATCCCTGTAACAATTGGCTCACAGATGGCGGTAAGGTTGTCAGCCTTACACGCCGGCCTGCCACCCTTTACCCCCAGGAAGATTCCTGGTACTCGTTTCTGTCAGAGGCTGAGTCGACCCCAAGGCCACAGTGAGGCTGGAAGGATTAGGTCAATTGGAAAAAAATCCAATGACTTCATCGGGAATCGAACCCGCGACCATCACACCTGTACACAAACTTTCCTGGGGGAATTGAAGAAAATCACGAAGAAACTCAGCCATAATGGTTGGTGTTGCAGCTGAGATTCGAACTGGGCATCTCCCAAATGCAAGACAGTAATTGTTACAGTTTTGAGCCGGATTGTTGAGATGGATTGACGCTCCGGCGTCTACGCCCTTTCAGAAATATGCCACGGGCACTGTAAGCAACAGTCGCTCTCGTGTGCGACCCCACGTTTGAATCGTCAGCTACCATAACGCTACTGCTAATGTCACAGAGACTAAAGTCGGCCGTGGGGGCTAAGAGGCTGGGTGAGCCCCAGAGCTGGTCTGGATAAGGTGTCAAAGGGATCTGTTGGGAATCGAAACCTCTCATCCATCACGTAAGTAGGTCAGCTAAAGGACTGAATATGAATGGATATTTTGTAGCGTAATGCTTCAAAAGCATGGAGTTCATTACGGGCGCCATTTCTATTGACGTAACTGTTTCTTTCAAATCAGAGAGCTCAGTTTGCATGATGAATGCGATATGGGATAGACGGCCAAGGAATCACAGTTCGATTCCTGGCACGGGAAGAAGTTTTTCTCTTCTCCACAGCTCTGCAGCCCACGCAATCTATACAATGGTTACTGGGGTAAAACAACCGAAGCGTGAAGCCGAGTATTAAATTGCATCTAATGTCCAGGTTATAGAATGCATGGAGCTATACCTCCTGTTCTCAATCGGTCTTAATAGCGTCGTGTTTTAATTTAGCGAAGAGATAAATTTAGTTTGAATTTACATGTTTTAAATTAGATTAATTTTCTCCTAAGTTGACAGGCAGTCATCTTCTAACACACCTTGAAGTGTAGTTCTTAATTTCATTTATTCTTTCTTTTGGCGTACAACTTCAGGATTTAAGCATTCGAAATTAATTCAACGGTCACATGCGATTAATGTAAAAAGAAACGCACATGAAATAGGCTCAAGGTATGTGAACTTCTGACAACTTATCGAACGGATTAACGAAGCGAAGCATTGCCAAAGGACGAATGTACAATATAATGAATGTTTTCATAATTTATATTTATCTTCATTCATTTGTTGTCGGGTACATATGTGAGTCACATAAGAAATTCATACACAATTTTGGCCGGAGAAAACTGAAGGAAAGAAAACGTATACCACGCAAACAAATAAAAACCTGTCTCTCTGCTTAACTAAGAATAATTCCCGGAAGACGTAGGGGTAGGGGTAAAGCCCCATGCATTCTTTAGAGTGTTCTTAACGACGCTTTCAAAAATCAGACTATATAGCATTGGATGGTTGATGAGAGATGAATTGGAAAGGCTTTCAAAGGAAGCGGGCGAGGACTAATCAAGGCACTTGGCTAGAGGAACTAAGAAATACCACGAAAAGCCCTCAATCAGGATGACCAGTGTTTCTCAACCGCCGGGCCGCGGCCCGATACCGGACCAATCATACCGGGCCCTCGTCTTATAGAAGAAGCATTTACCGGGCCGCGGTCTGACAACGATTGCGTACCACTGATCAAGACCGTTTTTCGGTCGTGCGAATTCATACCTTCGGCTCTGGATACTGGCAAGTGGTTAGCTTCACGCCCTGGCCACTTTACTCCCGAGGAAAGTGTCTCAGATGTCTGTTATGCAGGAAGCTGGGTGGGCCTCACAGCTGATGTGGAGAACAGAACGAAATCTGTCGCGCCTGCCGTGAACGAAAACCAAGATTTCTTTGTCTCCCTAGCTCAAATGGTATACTTACGGGCTACGGGCTGGACGACCCGGGTTCGATTCCCGGTAGTGCAAAGTTATTCTCTTCTTCACAGCTTCCAGACCGACGCTGGGCCCCATCCAGCCCCTTATCCAGCGGGTACCGGGGGCTCTTTCCCGGGAAGTCACTCATCTCCATCAGTACCGAGGTCAAGAAAACATGGATCTATACATCCATTCCCCCATACACCTTCATGGCATAGTGCACAGGGATAAATTTTACGTCAACTGCAAATAGTGTAGCATATAATCTGTTCCTGATGATTATGTGTTTCGTTTCTGGCAATAAGATTAGTGATTTATGACTTTCATTTTTGTAATTGTTGCTCTTTCGGGAACGTAACCCCTAATTATAACATTGCGCCTGTGAAAATTGCAATTCGCATTACAAACAGTCTCGAGAAACAAATCCCATCATTACAGCGGGGACTTCCGGTACGCGACAGTGTTGCCACTATTGATCCTTTGGTGAAACTGTTCTAGACCTACAACTGAACGTGCCCAAGCTAACCATTTATTGAAGCCATATATCCGCTACAGACGCATAAAAGAAAATGGGATGAAAATAGGATAAGGGAGGGAAAAGGATTGGTATGAGGGGACAACTAGACTCCTCAAGGGAGTGTAAGCAGAGAAGAACTAAAAGGAAATTTGAAGAGGAGAGTCGAGGAGAAAGTTCTAAAAGGCAAAGCACGGAGTGAGTTACTGGTTACGAAAAGGGCGTGAAAGCCGAATTCTATGGATGTTGTATATTCCTGCTAGAAGCAAAGGGGAGTGACAATGAAGCGCACATAAACTATCAGTCATTAGTCCCCTTTACTTAGTTACTTATTCATGGAGCTGAGCTCTTCTGGAGGAGCCGCCAATTCAGCAGCTACACAAAAATTTTCCAGCATTCTATGGAACCCGAAGGTTCATCACCGTGTTCACAAGAGCCCTCCACTGGTCAATATAGTGAGCCAGATCTATCCAATCCATACCATCCCATTATATCTCTCCAAGATCCACTTTAATATTGTCCACCCACCGACGCCTTGGTCTTCTCAGTGGACTCTTTCCTTCTGGCTTTCCCACCAATATCCTATACGTATTCCTCGTCTCCCCCATTCGTGCTACATGCCCTCCCCACCTCGTCCTCCTTGACTTGATCATTCTAATTATACTTGGAGAAGAGTACAAGTTATGAAGCTCCTCATTATGCAGTTTTCTCCAACCTCCTGTCACTTCATCTCTCTTCGGTCCAAATATTCTCCTCAACACCCTGTTCTCAAACACCCTCAGTCTATGTTCCTCCTTTAATAGTCCCCTTTACGAAGTAAAAAATATCTCGTTAAGTGGCGGTCTTGTGTTCGTCTGTTTGTGAACGTGTATTAATGCCTAAATCATTGATCAAGTCTCCTTCAAATTTGACGATGGAGAATTTTGTTATTTATTTCATACTGGTTTCTTGCTTGGTTTATCCTTCGAGCCTCTAGAAATTTCAACAAGATTTATCTAGTATGTGTGGGTGTCATCGTTGTCATGGAATGTTCACGTGAAATTAAAAAAAAAACTATTCTGTTTGTAACGGGTATATGAAACTACAAACGTGATTTTAAAAATAAAATTCTATAGGAAACACAATGCATTCCTTTATTTATTGGGGCACGTAACAGAACACTAAACAAAAACTGGTCTGCAAGGATTCTGAAGAGGATGCTTTACACTATTTATTAGCGGCCACCGTAGTCTAGGGGTAACGTTCCCACATCATGACTCAAGGTACGTGGGTTCAAACCCAGCGGAGGTCGTGGAATTTTTAAGGGCGGAAAAATTCAGGGAACAAGTCCTCCGGGAAGATGGCACGTAAAAGATTCTCATGTCTCTAGGAGACCTCTGAGCAAAATTAGGCAAAAAGTTTCCCGCCCAAGTAGTTTGCAATGCCTCCGGTAGATGGGGAAGTATCGGGAGCCACTGCCAGCTTCGCTGGCTGAACGGGGCTGATAGCGAGCACCAGTACCGGCAGGGTATGGCGACTGGTAGAATATCAAAGGGGGACGTAAAATAGACTATTAGTCGCGGTGCATGGGGAAACACACCCCCTCCAATAATAATAATACACTATTTATTAGGTCATCCTGTATATTTAGTGTGAAACTGATGTGCTCTAGCAATATGGGCAATAAGATATACTGTACAGTATAAGTAATGTAATTGTGTAAAAAAGGAAAGATAAAGATATCCTTATAAGAAGCCGTGGAGGCCCATAGGGTTGTGAGACGTCGAGCCTCCCTCATTTTCTAGACAGTCGGCTCACAGATGGCGGTGAAGTTGTCAGCCTTATGCGCCAGCTGCCCTTTACCCCCAGGAAGATTCCGGATACTCATTTCTGTTAGAGGCTGAGTCAACCACAGGGCCATAGTGTGACTGGAAGGATTAGGTCAACTAAAATATCCAATGAATTCATCGGGATTCAAACCCGCGAACTTCCGGCTTCTAACACAGTGCCTAAACTACCAACGCCACCGTGTACCCCAAAGTAATTGTGTATCAGGTTTAAGGTACCTGACCGCCTCTGTTGTCTAGTGGTCAGAGTTCCTGGCTACAGATCCAGATGTCCGGGTTCGATTCTCGGCGCTACCAGATTTTCTGAGAAGTAGTGGGTCTGGAACGGGGTCCACTCAGCCTCGTGAGGATAACTGAGGACCTATTTCAAGGAATATTTCAGGTATAGAAAACCGAGACTAACGGCCGTGGGCATCCGTTGCGCTAACCACGTGACACCCTCTATCCGAAAAAGTTGGCACCTACTTCGCCGAGAAGCGGCGGTCGCTCGGTGGGTATAGTTCGCTTGAGGACTACATGCCACGGAGTTTGTTTCTTTGTATAGACGCTTCTGTCTGCTTTACCTTACTGCAATATCTCTTACGTTCTGTCTCAGAACCAAGCCTCAGGTACTGGACACACTCGGCTAAATTGCGTTTTGTCTGATCCAACATCCCACTTCTTGGTCATCCTATATCGACACATTAACAACATGGGCGTTCCCTATTGGTTAGCTTCTAATCCCTCTGCTCATCCAATCACGGCTTATTAACCAAAAGGACGTTGCTTATTGTTGACCCCTCTCCCCCAATTTTTATTTTCATCCAATCACGTGCACTAATCATATGGACGTTCCCTATTGGCTAGCGTCCCGCTCATTTTTTATCCAATCACGGTTCAAGCCACACGGACGCTGGCTATTGGTTAGAATGCCGCTCATCTGATCACCCAAACACACTTCATTAACAATTCGGGTGTACAATATTGTTTAGCAAAATATAAGAGGCTTACACAGTGCGGTGGTCAAGCTTACGACCGTTCAAGTGACGAAGCTGCAGTTGTAGCATAAGACAAGTAAATTATGGTCTATTGTTTCCGTCTATAACGCAACAATTAACAACGATTCACACTTAATCCATACATTGGTCGTTATGTGTATAAAATGTTATTGAAACGATTAAAATATTAGGATATATATGCATTATCACAATGCTACATATTTCGGCCATATAAGGCCATCTTCAGGCAACACTTTTATAAGGAGTCTAATGCACTGCGCACAAATCGAAGAAGAGGAAAACACCAATGACGTAACGAAAAGAAAGATATTTGATTAGTGCGCAGTGTATTAAACTCCTTATAAAAGTTATGCCTGAAGATGGCCGTATATGGCCGAAACATGTAGCAGAGGATGTTACATAAGGATTATTACCCCAAGAGTTTTTCTTATTGCTAGTGGGTTGGGACTAAGTCTCTTGTACTGCGGCCACTTCTGGCCTATTGTACGAGCCCCAGATGATAAGTGAGGGTGATTGTGGAGTAATTGGTGGAATTAAGATTGGAAGGGGAAACCGGAGTACTCGGAGAAAACCTGCCCCAGCGCCACTTTGTCCACCACAAATCCCACTTGACCAGACCCAGGATCGAACCCGGGCCGCCGCGGTGGGAAGCCAGCAACTAACCGCTTGAGCTATGGTGCGACCTTACCACAAGAGTTCAGTTGAAAAAATCTTTGGTCGTGAGTCTCAAGGGGCTTGTAGCCAAGACGAACTGATCAGAGGTAAACCGTCAGTCTTAAAGTAACTCTGATTTGTTATTATTGTTTTGCATCTTTACGAAGTTTCGTTATACCTGAAGTAAATGGGCGTCAATAATGACGCAATGAACGTTTTTCATCCTGTGTACCCCGTTCATATCAGATGCTGCAAAATTTTACTGGAAAGTGTGTAGCCGGATAGAATTTATTAGAGAGTGTCTGAAAGCATTTGGCGGCCGTTATGTGGTAACCACGCGTTACCCTGCTGTCTTTCTTTGCTATATCGTGGTCTATTTTATGAACCTGTCAGTACACACGCTGTTAAACGTCGAACTATAGGATTAATGATGAAATAGAAAAGATTTGGAAGGAAACACTAGTGGTCTAATTGAAGTACTTTCCAGGCATTTGTCTGGATTGACTGAGGAAAACAAAAAATTGTGCCTCAGCTGAAATTCACAATGAACATCTCCCCAGAACGAGTCGAGAATATATCGCTGAGCCAACCTGCTCGATTAACAGCTATTGAAGTCACATTCAAATTACATAAATTATCATAAATATGCGCGTTTGACGGTATCATCTTCTGTGATGCTGTACAGTTTTACGGAACATTATAGACGTTTCGAATGAAATTTCTGCCTCCATCTTCACGGCCGGAGAGTAAGCAAAAAGATCAAATAAGCCTAAAACAAAACACTCTAATTCAGCTCTTTGCATGATCCTTATTATTTAGCACATATTTTACCCTAAAGATAGAAATAATTTCCCCCCAAAGTCGGGGAAGTTATATGGAACTACACATCCTTATATTCCAGAAGACATAATTATCTATAGTCTCCGTTGTGATAATCTCATATCCAGCTTGGGTGAATATCTTTTCGTTGTTATGCATACTTCTGTGATTGAACGAAGAATTTGTGAGTTGAGGCGACAAAGTTATGAATTCTAACGGATTGTCCCATTGCTTTTGAGCAAAACGCACTGGTTGGTCCCGGATCATAATTCTTCCGTACGTTAATTTGTGTGTCACCGATATGAAACGGGCCTACATAAATATAACTAAAATTCACGTGTAACAGTTTTCCGTAGTAAAGTATTTCTTACAACGAGAGGGGAATATGATAAATTTTCCTACTTTTTAAGCCAAAGTGGGGTAAAAAATATATTGTACCAGAATGGAATGCATTTTTTTGACCAAAGCGGACATAATATCCTTTTGTTCACTGATACCATGAAGGTTAACGGAATGAATACCTTCATAATTTATCTGAATTCATTCCCTTTCAAAATGGACGTATAGTGTGCTCTCCCAGAGTCTAGGGTCCTGTTGGCAAGTGTTCAAACCAATTATGCATAGTGTTACATCCTCTAAAGCATTCTTGGTAGAGAAGTTTTTCGATAAGTCGTACTTTTATATGTAGAGGTGTAATTCATAGGGTAGTTCTCCTTGTAGAGCGAAGAGAAATGTGGCTTGGAACATAAAAGGTTCGTAGTCAAATCTATTCAGTGATGAAGTTGGAATGTGTCACCGTAAATTTCTAGCTCAACGAAATACGAAGTCTGGTTTCGCTCTATATATCTGCCAATTGATTTGTGCAGGCCATTAAAGAACTTGTTACCATAAAAGTTTCATATCGCGGTATTCTGGATTGTGATACCATTCAGTGGTGGATACAGAAGTTTCGGAAGAACATGATGCCTCCATCTTCAAGTTAGAAGTGGGTACGGTGCTGACATAGTAGATTCCTGGGCTTCCGGCCAGCAGAAATATTCTGTTTTCCAGCTCTATTATGGTCCATAATCATATTGCAGTTCATTCCCACGTATGTCTTCTTTATGTCTACAGTGAGGTCTCCTTCTTAACAAAAGGAGGGGGCTGGCATTGACTCTACCGCTTATTAACAACACAAAACACGTTTCACTGCATTCCTACAGCGCTCCGGCTTTCTTTTTTCAATGGCTCTTCCAGCCCATTCCGGGCCCAGGCCTCTTATTCAGTTCCGTAATCATTTTTCATAGACTCTAGGACTCCTTAGATGAGTGATCAGCTCGTCGCAAGGTCACTACGTAAACACAGGACAACACAAACCCAGAACAAACGCATACACATACCAAATATTCAGGCCTTAAGTGGGATTCGAACCCATGACACCAGCGTCCGAGCGAGAGAAGACAGTTCATGGCTTAGGCCGCGCGGCTACCGTGACCGGAAAAAAAATGTTTATATACACTCGATTATTGCAACATAACGCACTCCAGTATATTATATTGTAACGTGTTTTGCCACTGAAGAGGCCGTTCGGATTGTTACTTGGGTTATTTAACAATCTACAACCCTACACAATAATCTGTCCACTCTGTCCTCAGTAGTCTACACGCATTCACAGTACAATATGGGAGCTCTACCAGTGTCACTGTATTACACACTCCCAATTATTTCTCTCACTATCGCCTCTAATCACAGGTTCCGGCCTTCTTCACAATTCACTCGCTACAACTGAACTCGGCGACTGCTACAATTCAACTGAGTGCTTAGTCAGAGTCATGTTACAACTGAGATCAGTCAGTCTGTCTGTCTTGGTGTCGAGCCCCAGCTGGGGCTCATGACCAGATGTTTTCTTCTTTGTGAAAGTTGCTGTCCTGTCCATTTGGGGCGCCCTCTCTGACGAGAGGTCGGGTCTGTCATTTGTCAGTCAGTCTGTTTTAAGAAGTCCACTGTCTGTATTTACATAATTTACAAATTCACATTTGTACCTTCTATGTACAATATATACAAGGCCTCTGTCAGTCTAGGTTCAGTACAGCAGACTATGCCCTACTTCTAGCAGTATTCGCTACTACGGCAGTCTAATCACTTGAACGGCCGTATGCCTGACCGCCGCCAAGTTTAAGTCTCTTATACTTTCTGTGTCGGACTTCACCTTGTCCGATGTTCCGAACATTCTCATTATCATGATTTTGTATGACTTCTGCTTGTTGCCTGCATAATTTTGTTATAAAGTCATATACGTATGGGAATTTGAATGCCATGTGCAAATCGCGGACCGGTGTGCGCCTCGGAAAATTGCCAATGGTGCGGAGAACCTTGTTTTGCAGGCGCTGCAATTTCATTAGATGGGTGTCTGCCGTAAACTCCCAGGCGGGACTAGCATAAGTCATTACGGATCTAATAAGAGCTTTGTGGAGGCTCAATTTAATGTTAGCGCTCAATCGCTCACTTTTGAATAGGGAATATACTCTAATGAATGTTCTGAAGGCCTTCGCTTCGAACATTTCTATGTGTAATCTCCATGTCACTCTCTTATCGAAGATTACACCTAGATATTTTGCACTATTTACAAATGGAATATTTCTTCCATATAGAATAAGACATGACTCAGGCGGTCGACGACCACGAGAGAAGTAGACCCCCTGACTCTTACCTTCATTAATTTTTATATTCCAGCGCTCACACCAGGTCTCCATTGAGGTGAGACCGCGCTGCAGTTTTCTAACAATTAAACCCTCCTTGCGATCTGTCGGAACTGCTTAGGCAGTACAGTTCTCTTATAAATCCTCAGCCAGACAGCGGAAAACTCACTTCGCTTCCCTGATGCGTAATCGTCGTGTTTACAGACGTTGCTGGGCAACGCTGCCAAGAGTTGTTTACTGCTGCGTAGCAAAAAGCGTGCTTCGGCTCTACTCGGTACGGCATGGAGAAACACCGCTTTCCTTACTATTGCGTAACCTGGCAACCGACCGTTTATCAAGGGTCTGTCTTCGTGGTAACTCGTTCCACCTCCCGTTGACCAGCAACGGTTAAACATGTCACAATATGTACAATTTTATGCTACTGTGTAACACACATTGAAAAATTAATCTTTTTGTTGTATAAGCTTCAAATGACTAACTAATGAAGGCGTATGGGGAAGTGGATGTATAGATCCATATTTTCTTGACCTCAGCACTAGCTGGAGGTGAGTGGTCAGCTTCACGTCCCTGCCGCTTTACCCCCCTGGGAAAGATCCCACGGTATCCATTGGATAGGTGGCTGGGTGGGCCCCAGCGCCAGTTTGGAGGACACGGAGAACAGAAAATTCTTGACCCAAATGGGACTCGAACTCCGACCTCTCGGTCGTTCAGCCCGTAGCCAGTCGCTATACCTATACCTTTAAGTAATATTAACTTCCCCTGTTTTCTCCTTTATTCCTTTCCAGTCCTACATGTTACCGAGTGATAGGCCGAGGCCGACTTTTAAAATCTCCAATGAATAATGCGCACAACTAGTCAACCATAAACCATTTCCCTTATATCGTTTACTACGCTTCAAATATCCGCAACATAACATGATTAGTGCTCACGGAACAAACATACACTGAAAGGACTGCTCGATAGTTCGTGACCTGTGTAATGACAAATAAAAGTTCCAACCTTGCAATTCGTTTTTATATGGAAAGGGAGAAACATGAGCCACCCCCCTCCCCTCTGTGTGGAGCAAATTACTCTTATGTCTTAATTAACTTACTTCGGTCTGAAGGGCACTTAGTCACGTGAAATGAGTAGACTGGTGATTCCGTTAAGATATGCAGCCATGTTGCAAACAGAACGGGCAGGCAGACTCGTGGGGGATTAGACAGAACCGCGTCTGGACGAGTAAGAACTGCGAGCAGAAAAACATCTCTTTTCAAGACTGCAACATTAGTCGCCACAGCAAGGGCAAGAAACCGTGAGGAAGGAAGCTTGTCACTCAGATCAAAGAGAGAAGATACCAATATGCCTGAAGCAGGTGGTACATAGAGTTACCAGTATGTTTTGAAGTGTAAAATTATATTAACGTTTGACTATAATTTGGACTGAAAAGGGGTTCATAAAACGATAAGGAAGTAAAAGCTAAAATTAACTAAAATAAGTAAGTAAAGTAAAGCTACCTCTGTAACAGGCCGTGGAGGCTCATAGGGTTGTGAGATGTTGAGGCTCCCACATTTTCTATAAAATCTGCTCATAGATGGCGACAAGGTTGTCAGCCATATGGGCCGGCCGCTCTTTGCCCCCAAGAACATTCCAAGAATATTCCTGGTACTCATTTCTGTTAGAGGCTGAGGTGACCCCAGGTTCATAGTGTGGCTGGAAGGACTAGATCAATTGAAAAGAATCCAATGACCTTATCGGGATTTGAACCCGCGACCTTCCGGCTTGTAGCATAGTGCCTCTACCAACTACGCTACCGCGTGCCCCTAAAATTAACTAAAATACAACCGAAAGCAACAGGTCACAGCACACGAATATTATACATTCGACAAGAGCATTTCATTTCGTACTAAACACCGCCCCCATCGTTATGCAACACGCAATGTTGAGCTGTCAAATGTGTTATCGAATAAACAAGGCGTTACTCATTTCAGCATTTCACGATGTTTCTTTGATTATATTGATTCTACTCTTGGGTATTTGTATGGTGCTGAATTGGGCAGTGTTGCCGACATTTCGATGGTACACGCTGCCTCCATCTTCAGGGTTAAGTGAATAGGATGGCACAGTTTTCAACCAATATGAGGTATAGTCCAACTGACACTTGGGAGGAGGCGGAGGCTTCCTGGAGCATGATCCAATGGGAAAAGTGTAAGAAAGAGGAAGAAAATGAAGAAAAAATAGAAAATCAGAGAAGGAAAGGAAAATATGAAAATAGGAGTGAACAATAAAAGGCAAGAATAGGGGAGACACGAAAAAATACAGGAAGCAGAGAAAAAGATATGAAGAATGGGCAAGAATAAAGGGAAATTTAAAGAGGGAAAGACAAAATGAATAATGAAGGAACAACGAAGAGACGAGAGAACAAGGAACTCTGGGAAGAACTATTCGCCTATATATTCAGTATTTGATACGCCACTGATCGTATAGCAAACAGCGCGTCGATCACTTCTTCTATTGTTGACTCTGTATTCGTTAATGAGTTGACGTGTTTACCGAGCCGTTTCCTAGCAACAGACACAACAGAAAACAAGTTGAATCCGTACACTTCCTTTTATTATTTCAAAATAAGGAAAGTACACTAAAAACAGAAAATGGAGAAAGTAAAAAAAGAAAAATAAAGGAAGAAGGAAATGGAGGAACAGGAGAGAAGGAAGTGAAAATAGAGATAGGAGAAATGTATTCTGGAGCGAATGTTCCGAAGTTAGTCACGTCCTGTAATACTAAATAATTTCACAATTTACTTTATCATTCTATTACCAAGCTTCTTTACCTGTCAATAAATATCCCGGCAAGAGCATTTCCGCCTGAATTTCCAGGATACTAAACCCGAGGCTTATACACTGAATTCCTTGAGCAAAACATGCAGGTCTTTAACGGCCCTAACCTCATTAACTCGCGCATCGAATAATCATTATTATCACGAACTCTGCTTCGCTTTATCAGCTTCACGCTCCAGCGAGCACGACCCAGACTCCCACATTTTTCATCTTCCTTTGCATGGCACCTCTGAGTTTACACGTCTATTGCGGGCGGTTATTACCAGCACAATGCGCCATCAAGTTGGTGAGTATGAGGTTCTGGGTTATCTGTCCTGCGAACCTGCTCATTTCTTCTGTTGTTTACTTATAAAGACCACATGAGCGTTGATTGGTAGAATAACTGATAAATAATGAATTGGAAAAGATTTGGAAGGAAACTATATTTGTCTAATCGAGGTGATATACAAGTATCTTCCCGGAGAAAAATGATGAAAACCGCAAAAAATACTCAGTCAAGGAAGCAGGTGTTCTAGCCGGGATTCGAATTGTGAACTTTACGGAAGAATATATTATCACGTCTCCTAGGTAACGCGACCAGAAATTAATGGGTTCCGGATTAGGCGTCGCTGTTTGTTGGATAAGTCATTTATAATTGCAGTTACAATTACTCTGAAATGCCGTCTTCCACGCGATGCTAGTCTGTCGTGTTCTGGTTCTTCTCTGAGCCGGTTTCTTCTGCTCTCAGCTCTGCTCCTTTCGCCTGTTCTCTCTCCGTTCTGCTCTGACATCTCAGTTCTCCTCTGTTCTATGTGTACCCTCAATTCTGACCTCTTTTCGCCTGTTATAACCGACAGTCGAACGGCCCAGAAGACACCCGTTTAACGTGTTCTATGCATCGGTAGCTAAACGTATTCGTTACCGCGGAAACTGCACTAGTCCCAGTTTATATTTCTGTGGTAACGCCTGTTTGTCGCGTGAACCTGTTTCATTGTCACCCCGACGATACGGAACCGTGGATACCGAGCCGTTGCCTAATAATGGACTTCCGCTCTGACTCAGATATTCTGACTTTTAGGCGGCACGCCACAATATGTTAAATCATACAATACAGAATGGTCCAAAATTCAGTTTAACAATTCAATAAAACGTAAACTAAATTACCTTAGGAATTTTCTTGTTAGGTAATAACTTTACAGCTTAGTTTCATTATGAGGTCTTCATGTTCAGTACACAACCCACAACGCTGTGATACCGTTCTGAAGAGTCAATGGTAGGTTTAAGTCGGAACAGTTCCCATTAATACAACAGATAGTTTTATGCTGACTTTTGGGACACCTGTAATCTAACACGACAAGTTTCGGCCTTCATTTGTCGTCTTTGCGATATGTAAAATTCGCCTGAAGATGACGAGAGGTCGACACATTCTGATTACATACCATGTTAATAATTCTTGTGAAACACGAATTACGAGTGAAAGTGATATATGTTCCGCTTTTTTCTGCAAAACCTTCGAGAGAGTTTCTAAAATGTGTGATTAAATAGCTGCTATATGGAAGGGTAGTGCTTTCTGGAATGTTCGTAACAAAAGGTTTATAAAAACGCGTCTACAATTTATCTATGTCCACTTGTCCGTTTATTCCCATGAAATAACTCGATAACCATTTAAAATATTTTAATGAAATTTTATACGACAAAACTTTACTGACATGCCAATCATACCTTCCATTTTGTTATATTATAACAAAAATAACAAACTCTACAGTTACACCTAAATACCATTTCTGCTCTCAACTCAAAGAATTATTCACTAAACATTTATCAGAGGGACAAATGGAAAAGTTAGGTCGTCTTGGTTATAACGTTGCGCATTTCAGAGAAGCCCAACGTTTCGGAGGAATACAGTCTCCATGTGTAAGGTCGACGAGCAAGCCAAGCAAGAATCTAGCAGAAGTAGCTGAACATTTCTGCCGTTCTCTTGCTCGGTTTACTCTACGATCCTGAAGATATAGGCGGTATGTTTCTCCGAAACGTCTGACCCTATCTGAACTATGCAACACAGAAGACATATACTTCATAGTCACAGCTATGAGAAACTCAAATTTGAAAAGAAAAAAATTGATACAAATTTTGATATTTTATATCTAAGAAAATATACTGTAAGTAATGCAATTTTAAATTATTACTAAATAAAATTTAGCAAACGGGCCAAAAATTACTTCGTTGTACGTACATTTTCTATACAGATAATGATCATTAAATTATGAAGTAAAAGGGGAAAATTATGAAAATCTCTTAGCTACAAAATTATTAATGGTTTCCTGATTTCTGGTATTTAGCAATACATCTGACTAAATTTGTTTATCAACTACAGCAAGGCTAATTTAGATTAACGATTCTTCGAATGAGTTACGTTTATGTTGTGAGTTTACCGTAAACTACTGACACACGTCTTCAGCTGCATTAATATTGTCAGGACTCCCATCACCACACACCTCAAAAGCAGACAACAGCGCCAGCCGTAATCTATCATCATGCAAATGGCATAGCAAGATAAAACAACCGGTTGAGCACTGCGGAAACCTCCTGCCTTTCCAGCATTGCCACATCGGTTCATCGGCCGACACTTGAAAAACATTGTATCAGTACTTTACGTCATGAACATTCAATGATGAAATAAAAAGTTGTGGAAAAGCATCGCATACTACACGGACCTCATAGAAAGTGACGCCTCCAACAATACTATTGTTGCGTATTCTTTGCGGCGGTAACATTTTTACCGAACCGTTGCCAAGTAATGATACGGGTATACATACAGAGACACGAACTGATGGCAGGGATTTATAAAGTATGCCGATCAGATAGGCTCAGTTGTCATGATATGTATACCAAGTTACATAAAGATTGGTTTAAGCATTCTAAAGTTATTATGAGGCATACTTAGACATACAGGCAGCATGGTGACTACATGAACCTAACCTTTGTTTCTTTTAAATAAATCTATCCCTGTAGCAGGCCGTGGAGGCCCGTAGGGTTTTGAGGCTTCGAGGCTCCCACATTTTCTAGACAATCGGCTCACAGATGGCGGTGAGGTTGTTAGCCTTACGCGCCGACCTCCCTTCACCTCCAGGAAGATTCCTGGTACTCATTTCTACTAGATGCTGAGTCTACTCTAGGGCCATAGTGTGGCTGGAAGGATTAGGTCAATTGAAAAAATCCACCGCATCGTTACTCGAACCCGCGACCTTACGGCTTGTAACATAGTACCTCAACCAACTACGCTACCACGTGCCCCCAAAGTATGCATATAAATACACGATAGTCGGCAAATAGGTCACGAATGGCTATAAAATGTAAAATATATGATATTGAAACATGGGAAAAAAAATTGTCCTTATGTCATTCTTTTTTTTATTTTTCTCTCCCCGTTAACCACCCTTCTTCCTCTTACAGTGCCTATATTTCCCTCCGTCAATCTGTCATTTCATTACAGCCATCTGCGTGGCCGCCAGTGTTTCCTGCCGTAATTTTATTACAGCCACTTGCAGGGCCGCCACTGTCTCCTGCTGTTAT
>NW_019720161.1:979775-1010952 GCF_002891405.2 Cryptotermes secundus
CCACTGTCTCCTGCTCTCATTTCATTACAGTCACTTGCGGGGCCGCCACTGTCTCCTGCTCTCATTTCATTACAGCCAACTGCGGGGCCGCCACTGTCTCCTACTGTCATTTCATTACAGCCGCTTGAGGGGCCGCCACTCTCTCCTGCTCTCATTTCATTACAGCCACTTGCGGGGCCGCCACTGTCTCACTGTTTCCTGCTCTCATTTCATTACCGCCACTGCATCCTACTCTGTCCCCTCCTCATTGTCTCCTTCCTGTGTATCTTCCTTTCAGTTTATTTTTCTGTATTTTCCTGACTTATACTTCTTCCTTAACCCACCGTACGAAGGCGTGATAACTCAGTTGACAAGGTTACGAGCTGGAAGACCGAGGAACAAGGGTTCGACACCTACAGGGGAAAATATTTTTCTTCTATCCACAGCGTCCACAACGGAGATTGGGACCCTCCAACCTCCTGCTCAACATTTCCAGGCATTTATTTCCGCTGGGGTACAGTAGCCGAGGAGAGGGGGTGAATCTGACCAGTCAACTTCTTGGGTCGAGATTAAAATTCCTGAAGCCATATCTCCATTCCCCCACAAGTCTTCATTGTGTGATCAATCAAGCACAGGGTAAACTTTACTTTCGGACTTACAGGCATTTTGTAACGCTCTGGCGCCTATAAGATTAACCCTTAACGATCCATGCTAGAATATCAATTAACATATTGTCAAGTGTTGGGTATATGTCACGCGACAAGTAACTTCACGTCTTATTTGATATAGCGAATTTATTGAACACTCGCTCTCAGAATCACACAATTAGTGCCATCGGCAGTATCATAAATACTTCTCCTGTAGTCACTGCCATGCACTCGATACAACCCGACTCGGCGACTGCTACAATTCAACTGACTGGTTAATCGTTACTCACTAGTAACTCACTCGTAACTGGCTCAATCCTCAATCACTACTGAATAGTCAGAGTCAGAGTCAGAGTCACGTTACCATTGACGGTCAGTCAGTCTGTCTGTCTTGGTGTCGAGCCCCAGCTGGGGCTCATGACCAGTTCTTTTGTATGAAAGTTACTGTCCTGTCCACGTGTAGCGCCCTCTCTGACGAGAGGTCGCTGCTCCTTATTTAGCCTCGGCACCGATAACACAGAAAACAGTTACGTGATAGGTACCGCTGTTGCGTGACGCCGTGTTTACAGGTTGCCTAGCAACACTGTCGAGAGTTGTTTACTGCTGTGTAGTAACCGCGGTATCCCTTGTTACGTCACCGCGGGAGGCGACGGAGTGTTTACCGAGCGTTGCGTACTGATGGAAGGAGTGGGGGTATGTGACGTCACTCGCGAGACCGCAGAGTTCACGTTACCCCTACTTCCCGTTGCACCAACCACGTCACAATATTTTTTGTAACATTTTAATAATTTAAGTGCTTAATTCTGTTTCATTATATGTCTATTTATTGACATTTTACAATAATTATAGCGTCATAAGTTCAAGTTGTCCTTGTGCTTAATTAATTAAGCACTATGCCATGAAGACGTATGAGGGAGTGGAGGCATAGCACTACTATTCTTGACCCCGGTACTGGATGAAGCCGAAAAAAAATTCTCTGACGAGAATCGAAGCCCAAACGTTCAGCCCCTATCCTGCCACTATACCGACTGAGCTATCCCGAACTCTAATTAAATCGTTATATAGTTTGAATCGCTGAAAAATACGTCTGAACCTTGAACTCCAGGAACACTACTCTATTCTTCCCATGTTAAAATGGACTCGATTTACGACCCTCGATCGAGAACGCGTTAAGTCGTTCGTCCGAAATACGACTGCATCCTATTTGTAAATTTGACAGAAGCGGGAAGTGTTAATATAGGTATCATTATTCTTAAAGGAAAAAGATTATTGGTAAACCTAGCACACAAAGGACAGCATAATATTATTACAGATCATCAGGAAATAAGATGTTACAGTGTGGATTGTCTTCAACTGGTTCAAGATAAGGTCCAGTGGCGGGCTCTTTCGAACACGGTAAAGAAAATTTGGGTTTGTAGCTCAGGTTACATAGCGTCGAATTCTAGGAACATTAATTGGAAGGGGCCATGTCCTAGAACGAGATACCGTTTCTGCTACAGTCTTTAGAAAGGAGATCTTTGTTATTTCGATACGCTGTGTTCTCCCTTTGTGTACACAGGAGACAATTAATTAATATAAACCCCTCTGGAGGTTACAGTTTAACAAAGAATGGAGAAAAATAAACATCTGTTGATGAAGAGACCGTATAGTTATGAAAAAAATAAACGAATTTACAGTTGGTACATATTTCATAATCACGCCCAAGGAACATCTAGATAAATCCGACAATTAAACAGGCAGCTTCCGGTTTTGTGTTCAAGACGTTTTAACGCAGCATTTATAATGGTGAGCTGTGAGATGGTACATAGAACTTATCAATCATATGTCAAGAGCACCTGTTGCTATGAAAACAAATGAAAGAAAAAGGGTGCTCTCAAAGCAAAGCTGTGACGCAAGCACAAATCTGCAGCTGTATTTCTGTACTGCGAACACAAAAATTTTTAGAGCACAACTTAAGGACGAATACAGACTTATTTTGTATGCATCTAATTAAAACTATAAATTAGATTCCATCTTTCTAGAGCAACAATTGTTCAGATACGACAGTCTCTGTGGTCTAGTGGCTACAGATCCAGAGGTCCGGGTTCGATTCCCGGCGCTACTAGAAGTAGTGGGTCTGGAACTGGGTCGGCTCAGCCTCGTGAGGATAATTGAGGAGCTATTTCAAGAAAAATAGCGGCTCCGGTCTAGAAAACCGAAATTAACGGGGATTCGTTGCGCTTACCACGCGACATCCTCTATCCGCTAAAGTTGGCACTAACTTCGCCGACAAGCGGCGGTCGCTCGGCCGGTATAGTTCGCTTGCTGACTAAAGCCACGGAGTATTTTTGTTTTTTTGTTCAGTTACACATATCCCATGCTTTTTAGGGAACCAAACTTTATTATGGTGTTTACAAGAGCCCACCTTTGGTCTATATTCTGAGCTGGAGTAAACCCTGTCATTTTATAACTTTAAAATAAAAGGTAAAGGTAAAGTTGTCCCTGCGTTTAATCAATTAAGCACCACGCTATTAATACTTACGGGGAAGTGGAGGTATAGCTCCTACTTTCTTGACCTCGGCATTAGCTGGAGTGGTCAGATTCATGGCACGGCCGCTTTATCCCCAAGGGAAGAGCACCCGATATCTACTGGATAGGAGGCTGAGTGGGCTTCAGAGTTCGTTTGGACGTTGTGGAAAAGAGAAAAATCTTTTCTAGTGCCGGGAATTGAACCCCGATTGTTTACGCCCGTCACTATACCGACTGAGCTATCTCGGCTTCCTATTTCTTTAAAGTACATTTTAATATTACCCTCCTGTGTACAATTAACAACATAGAAAAGGAAAATACAAAGGAACCTTATGCCCTATGAGATTTTCAAGATCTCTCGCAGTTGGTCGCTTTGTACGCCATTGCCGTTGTGGCTCCCTCTCGGAATAGCTTGTACCCGTGCGTACATCTATTTCTAGTTCTGAAATTTGTAGACTGTTTGGACAGTTTGTTTTCACAGACAAATATAATAAGAGATGAGCTACCGCCAACATAACTGATGGATATTCGGTTGGACTCGAAACGTTTTTCAGAGAACCTCTCTAGTTTTGCGTAAAGCATTCCTGTATGAAATATTCCGTCCTGTAATCTCTCACAAATTAAAGGACGGACACACCGCTTTCTTGATCTTTTTTTTTTTTTTTTTGGGAGAGTCACGAATGGAAGTAAAGCAGCTGTAATGGACGTAATAGGATTTCTATATGTATCACTAGGCAGCAGCACAGTCTAGCTTCATGCCATTTTACGTAGCACATACGCATGCGCGTGTTCGGAGGCTTGTTTCAGTAGCCACAACGGCGACCGTACTTGAGAAGTATACTACCGAAGAGCAACGTTCTCTTGTGCGTTTTTTCTTTGTAGGCAAAAGGTCTCAATGCAAAGGACATTCATAAAGAAATGTATCCTGTTTACAGAGGGAATATTTGTCGCGTAAAGCGATTCACAGCTGGGTGGCAAACGTTTCGCTGATGTGGAATAGGTTCAAACAGAGGTGTAGAAGTGGCTGAGATAACAGTGAAAATACTTCTATGCCGCGAGTTTCGGCGCACTGATAAAGCGATGGGACAAGTGTAACAATGTTGGTGGAGGATATGTTGAGAAATAAATGTTTCTTTTCCACATTTGAACATATGTTTTACGTTTTATATCCATTTGTGAGCCCTATTTACTGACTCGCTCTAGTATTAAACATAAAATAAACAAACATTCCCCATGAAACCCGCCTCTCTTTGTGTAGAATGTATTTCCTCTTATGGCAGGAAATAAGCCTTGTACGAATTTGAAGAATTCATGGGCTTGTCCACCGCATCATTTCGCCTCCTGTTTGTCATTATGTCCACGGACGGACGATGAAACACACGGCTGTAGTCTTGACCATCCGCTGTTTACCGGTGTAGGAAAATTAGCATTCATGAATTGAGTCTGAATGCAATATCAGAACGAATGTTCCAGAAAAGTTACCCTGACTGTACGTTTCGTAAATTGTTTATACGTTAATCATGCCTAACGCGAAATCTTGGTGTTGGAGTTTCTGAAAATATAAAGAGAGTTATATCAAAGCAATTCCGAAGTCTTACCCAACTCCACTGAATGCATGGGACTGCCATGTTCTTTCTTTTAGGCTCACGTAGCGGAAGAGGGTAACTTCCGGATTTACCATTCTAAGTTTCTCTGCAGTTGCAGAACGGAAGAGTGAGAGAGAGAGAGAGAGAGAAGCCTGAAGGCAGAACTTGTATAGTTCAGTGCAATAACAGGAAAATTAAACACCGAAAGGGTGAAGGTTCTTTTCGAAAACTGTGGAAACAGCAAGTCATCAAGCCATGTTAATTGAGCAAGTTGGTCTAATCGGTAAAACCTCTAGCTTCTATTTTGGGGATGCTCAGTTCGAACCTCGCACAGAGTACCCTTTATCATGTTTGAAGATTTTTGCAGTTCTCCTCCAGATAAATACGGTGACCGCTCCCTTCCAGATACTTCACAATTAATCAATCATCGTATCAATGCTATACAGTTCACGTTTTCTTTATTGCTAGTGGAGTGGGACTGAGTCCCTTGTACTGCGGCCACTTCTGGCCTATTGTACCAGTCCCAGATGATAGGTGAAGGTGATTGTGGAGCAATTGGTGGAATGAAGATTGGCAGGGGATACCGAAGTACTCTGAGAAAACCTGCCCAAGCGCCACTTTGTCCGCCACAAATCCCACTTGACCAGACCCGGGATCGAACCCGGGTCGCCGCGATGGGAAGCCAACGACTAACCGCTTGAGCTATGGCGCGGCCCCATATATACAGTCGCTATACTGGCAGCTCAGTCAGTATAGTGACGGGCTAAGGGCTGGACGGCTAGGGTTCGATTACCAACAGATGCCAACAGTCTACCGACTGTAGAAATTTAAAAAGCGGCCAAAGCCCAACGAAGGGCTGTAGAGCCATAGATATACCTCCACTTCATGTCTTCATGGCATGATGCTTAATTAATTAAGCATAGGGACAACTTTACCTTTACATTTCACAGTGTTCTAATGGAACCCACTCACACGCCATTTTAAAACAGGCGAGATAATGGACAGCCGGGAATTCGGTGACGTCACAGCGAGCATCTCGACAGAGGCATGAAGGTGCTGCCTACACAAGAGGCGACTGACTACAAGTGTTGTCCAATCAGCAGTGATGATTTGCCAACATGTTTACCTACAATTTAAGTACAGTAAATTAACAAAAACGCATTATAAAATACAGGATATGACGTTAATATTAATGGAACCTCACAATGCGGACTGACTGCAGAGATAAATACTTGAAGAATACATTCTTCTGTGATATGACGCCTTGTAGTCCAGTAGAAGTCAACCTGTGTTTCAAAGGAATGAATTGCCTCCATCATCAGGGTCGAATAAGGAAGGAACCAGCAAGAATTCAAATCTGAAGATGGAGACAGTACGTTCTTCCGAAACTTCAGTTAATGCCGCCTCTGCTCCCTAACCTGAGGCAGATTAATCCAATCAATACCTTTCCATCCTATTTCTTTAAGATCTATTTTAATATTGGCCTTTAAATTCTTCACCTTCATGTGTTTAGTAATTACAGAATTAATACACAATACATTTATTATTTATTTTAAAACCGTCAACACAACTTGCAATGAGCAGTAATGTATTAATTTAACACCCTTATACGTTTCGACTTCACGGGTCATTATCAGGCGGTACACTAATTCACATCTACTTCTAGGTCTTCCATGTGATTTCTTTCTTCGGATTTTCTTATCGACACTTCGTACGTACTCTTCTCCCATCTTTGCTACATTGTTTCATCCTCTTTCAGTTGATAATTTTCATATCGGCGATTACTGATTACGAAGCCTCTCGTTCAGTACAGGGACGGCTACGGGCTGGACTACGGGGCAAGTGATATTCTCATTTCCAGCTTCAAAACCGGCTCTGGGGCCCACCCAGCCTCCTATCCAATGGGTACCGGGGACTCCTTCCCCTCAGATAATGCGGCCGAGCCGTGAAGGTGACCATTTTACTCCATCTAGTGCCGAGGCCAAGAATACGTGGAACTATACCTCCACTCGCCGGTCACGGTAGCCGAGCAGTCTAAGGCATGTACTCTCTTCGCTCGCTTGGAAATCGGGATCGTGGGTTCGAATCCCACTTAGGGTATGGATGTTTAGTTTATGTGCGTGCGTTTTTCTTTGTTTGTCTACAGGTAGAGGCCTTGCGACGAGCTGATCATCTGCCCAAGGAGTCCTACCGAATGTGTAAGATCTAGAAAAACCGAAGTGAACGGAGAAGTTCATGGAGGTAGGCCTAGGCCCATACGTCTTCATGCCTTGGTGCATAATTAGTTAAGCACAGGGACAAGTTTACGTCTGCCGATCGCAGTGGCCGCGCGGTCTAACGCATGAACCGTCTTCGCCCACTCGAACACTGGTATCGTGGGTTCGAATCCCACTTGAGGCATCGATGTCTGTTTGCGTTTATTCTGTGTTTGTGATGTGCTGTGTGTAGGTACCTGCCTTGCGACGAGCTGTTCACCCGTCCAAGGAGTCCTACAGTCTGTGTAAAAGATCAAGAAACTGAAAAAGCGGCCAAGGCCCAATAAAGGGCTGTAGAGCCATAGATAGATAGGTATATAGATAGACAACTTTACATTTACCTTTTTATGCAAATTTACCCAACATCCTGTTATTTCCCCCTCTTAGGTTCAAATATTATCCTCAGGACCTTGTTCTCAAACATCTTGCCTTAAAAGCGAGAGACCAAGTTTTATACCAAATAAAAAATACAAGGAAATTCTGGTTTTGTAACCTAATACAATTACTTTCAACTTCTCAAGAAAGGCTCTGACCCTTTTAAAGAGTTAATAAACGCAAAAAATATAGCCGCTCTCACGATAAAGACGAAAAACTTTGGCACGGTTGAAACAATTTAGCACCATGGCACACAAACGTTTGTACGCAGTGAGACTGCAGTCAAGGCTGGCGACACGAAATGTTCGTTCCTCTCTTCACGTTTTACATGACTCAGGGACTGTGAAACAAGCGGAGTGATCGTACATCACACGGACAGACAGACGTGTGTGTGTAATAGCATTCCAGCCTTGCGCAGTAAATGTGTCAAGATACTGTCATCCACCCGGCTTTACTACTCAAACCCTTCCAGTTTCAGACTCATCTTCATAACTCTTGCGGCGTAAAAATATTCGTACAGGAACGGAGAAATACATGTGTCACCTTTACTAGATGGCTCCGTTTTAACCGTATAAAATATTAATTCCGTCTAAATAACATTTAAAATTATATTGGTGGGAAAGACAGAAGGATAGAGACCACTGGCCAGACCAAGGCGTAGATGGGTGGACAATATTAAAATGTATCTTAGAGAGATAGGATGAGATGGTATGGATTGGATTGATCTGACCCAGGATAGGGACCGGTATAAAAAACCGAGATTAACGGCCGTGGGGATCCGTTGCGCTGACCATGTGACATCTTCTATCCGCTAAAGTTGGCACTAACTTCGCCGAGAAACGATGGTCGCTCGTTCGGTATAGTTCGCTTGCGGACTAAAGCGATGGGGTTTTTATCATTATTTAAAAGTTCAATTCCTATATCAAGTAAACACACTGAGTCTCCATTGCAGAGAACCACTGAAGTATGTATTACATATTATGGCATGTAGACTTGTCACTAGGCAACGACCGCTAAGTAGGCAGCTATACAACAATAAGTAATGGCTCTGTAAACGGCCGTTACTAGACAATGGCTGAGTAGCAATCATGTGGATATCCCAACAGACGCAAATACAACAGAGGAACTGTGCTTTCTATGCGGTCCGCGGCGATATTTCTAGAATTCAGTTAGAGTATAGGAGCGAGTTGTTAGAGGACTGCTGCGGTTCAGTACTTGTGGCTGAGTCATGGGGACAGTTCGGGAACCCAGAATAAGGGGAACGTCCGCCGTTGGAGACCGTTACCAGGCAACAACTGAAGATACAGCAGACTTAGAAGTTAGTAAATGTTGTAGTGAACTGCAGAGCGTGTGAATTAGCGATAGCGCTGTAGTTACTTGTAGTTGGGATTTGTAAGTGGTCACTAAATCTAGTTACCAATCCAAACTCTGTCTACAGGCACTCCATAAAATCGCGACAATATATGATACTTAAATCTTGACTGCCAGTGGCCCAAGATAAAGGGAATTTAATGTACACACATACAGGTGTGACGAGGATGGGCGAAACAATGAACAGGTGTTTTTATGTCTGCCGTATTTATTTATGTTTAGTTTATTTAATGACGCCGCTGATTCATACTGAGGAAGCTGAGAATAAAGATTGAGGATTGCAACGAAACATAAGCCTGCAATTTAACTACATGTATCAGCACGAATCTTAATGTTTAAATACGAGCCCGTTAAGGTATAGGTCAGGAATATACTCTCTAAGCTGAAAACATACGGGACGGATACTTGATAGGTGTGTTCACACAATGGGATCAAATTTGGGGGGGAAGGGGAAGAGCAGTAGTATCCCCACTTATCGCCGACCATTCAGGAGTGAGCTCTGTTATTCATGCCGTAAGCGTCACATCGTGCGTGGCCACCAACTGTTCATACAGGATGTGCTATTTAAGTCGCAACCAAAACTACTACAGTATATTCAGAGTTAGATGTGACATCAGGGGCACGCGGTACAGTACACTGTACACTGTACAGACGAGCAACACGCCATGTCCTCACACGAGTTGCAAAGTGCATTGATGTTGACGGTGGAATTTTCGAAAATGTATATTATTATAATGGGAGAACTGTACCAAATGTCACTTGAACAATAAATACCGGTATTAGAAACAGTATGTAATATCTCTTTCTTATCAATAATTTGGGAACTGTAGAGTGAAATAGCTCCATCTCGGAAACCGTCCGGAATATGACACAAGTACATATACACCTTTTTGCTTAGAATGACCGATACTATATGACATCCCAGAATATTGAACTTTCCTCCTGGGACACCCTGTATATTGGGCTACTAACGTGTTTTATGAAGACATAATCTAGACTCGAATACGTACAGAATCTTGGAGCAGGTCAAGGTAAGATCAATGTATCAGTATCTTAGTGTCTTTGTGCCTCAGGGATGACAACATTTCAAATCCTACACAACAATTCCATAAGGGATGATACAATAAGAAACAAGTCATATACTGAAGACAGCAGCAATATATGAAAACTCGTGTTTCTAAACGAACTTGTGATTAGGCTGAAACCATCCAGGAATCTTACCACGGCTGGGTCGAGCCCTCCAAGCTGGGTCGATACAGGTCCTACTGCGCACAGAGCCCCGCGCATCAGCTAGCCCGAAGGTGGGAGATAAAGAGGTTATACGAACGTTATGGTGACTGAGGAAAATACAATAAGCATGACTACTACTATGGACATTTTCCATAGTTTTGAGTTTTTTCAAATACATCGCTTTGGTAACTGAATCTGTTTTGGATCTGAGGTTCTCACAGCGGCGGCAATGAAGAGTTACAGCTTCTGGGAAATAATAACACGTGATCCGTTGAAATTCGATGGATGATTCAGAGATACACATCGACTCCATCTTCAGCATAAAAGAACAAGCCAGGCACAGAAAACGGCACGAGGCAGACACTTTGTTTTCTGTCTGTTTCATGTTGGTTTCTTGGCTTATTCGACTCTGAGGATGGAGGATATATGTTCGTTCGAAACGTCGCTTACTCTTAACAGATTGTATGGAGCTCTATCCCAGAAGATAGAACTTTGGATCTCTTTCAGTTAACATATAATTACCAATTGCCTATAAAGAGTTAAACAGTGTTATGCACAGTGAGTCAATATGACTGGCCATAGCCTGCCTGAACACATGGCCTGAAGGATCGAAAATTTCGCAGAATAAAATTGCTACTTCCAACACAAGATTCGAACTCGGTGCCTGTGCGATACATCGCATATTTACTTCCCCTCCTATCGACGTTTCCAATAACAAATCCTCGTCCTGAATTCCCCACCGCACTCTTCCTCATTCTTCCTAAACACTTTTTCTTACATGTTGTTCCCACCTTTATCTTGGTCTTCCTAATCGGCGTTTTCCCTCTAGTAAAAGGTAAAGTTTTCCATCTCTCAACGAATTACGCACTATGCCATGAAGGCGTATGGGGGAGTGCATGTATAGATCCACATTTTCTTGATCTCAGCATTAGCTGGAGGTGTGTTCAGCTTCAACCCCCGGCCGCTTAACCCCCCCCCCCGCCACCCCTTGCATCGGAGATTGGCTGAACCACACAACCGCTCGGGGTGCGNGTCCCCGGTATCCATTGGATAGGAAATTGGATGAACCCCAGAACCGGTCTGGGTTACGTGTAGATGAGAAAATTCTTGACCCTACTGGGACTGAACTCCGACCCCTCGTCATCCAGCTGGTAGCCAGTCGCTGTACCGACTGCGCTATCCATGTTCAAAACTGTCTTTGGATTGTGTCTCTATTCACTTTCAAACATGTCTATACAAAATTCTTATGTTATTTATTAATTAGTTTTCCAATATACTTACCTTCCAATTAGCTCCTTCTTTTCATTGTTACTGTCTTCTTTGTTTGATTTTCCTTCTCTTCTTCACAAAAATATCGCCTCCGCTCTTGTTAATACAAGACACACGTATTAATCTAACATAGTACAGGTTGTACCATTTAAAATGCAACCAACAGACAGCAATACATGCAATCTAACAAGTGACATCCATGTTGTTACTTCATTCGGTATTTCATGGTCCAGGGTACTCACTGCTAACTGCTTCACGAACACCAGTAAACGACTTTGATGTGAAGTCATGTTCAAGAATGAACATACGTCCTGCTCGTGAATAATATATTGTGGCATAGCGCCTGAAAGCCGGAATAGTTCATTTCTAGGCAACGGCTCGCTAAAACACGTATCCGTGACGAGTGTGGCATGGCGCCTGAAAGCCTGAATTGTTCATTGCTAGGCAACGACTCCCTAAAACTCGTATCTGTGACGAGTATTACATGGCGCCTGAAAGCTGGAATAGTTCATTATTAGGTAACGGCTCGCTAGAACACGTATCCGTGACGAGTATGACATGGCGCCTGAAAGGCGGAATAGTTCATTACTAGGTAACGGCTCGCTAGAACACGTATCCGTGACGAGTATGACATGGCGCCTGAAAGCCGGAATAGTCCATTGCTAGACAACGGTTCGGTAAGCATGTTTCCGTGGCAAGGAGTAGACGAAGTAACAGAAGAACTGTTCGCGATGATGGTCTCTACTCGGTTCGCTTCGAAGTTACAGAAGGAGCGTTCAGTTCAAGAGAATTCAGTCGCTAAGTGAGTCTTCATTCGTCCTTAGTGATGGATTCGTAAGTCAAAACCAAATCAGTCAGAGCAGAAAAGAAGGAATGGGGCGAGTCTTAAGCAGTCGTTGATTGTGAGCTGTTATAATTGGTTGTAATTGTGATGGAAGTGCAAATAGATCCAATTATCCAATTCAGAACCCATTATTATTAGTCCTCATACGTGACAATAGGGTTACACGTGCAGCGCTCCTGCGCAAATGGCGACAACAGCAGCCTAGCAACTAAGATGATATTGACTCGAAAGTCACAACGAAACTTGCGAGAATTCTTTACACGGAAGGCACAGCTTCTGGTTTCACGTTTATACCTCCTTGTTGTCTGTGTTAGTTTTTAAATGGTAAATTCTCTACATAATCACTCTCTATAAAACTCCGTGCTTTTAATCCGCAAGCGAACTATACCGACCGAGCGACCGCCGCTTGTAGGCGTAGTGGCAACTTTTGCGGATAGAGGATGTCGCGTGGTCAGTACAACGAATCCCTACTACCGTTAATTTCAGTTTTCTAGACTGGAGCCGCTCTTTCCTTGAAATAGCTCCACAATTATCCTCACGAGGCGGAGTGGACCCCGTTCCAGACCCCCAGAAAATCTGATAGCTCTGGGAATCGAACCCGGACCTCTCGATCTGTAGCCAGGAACTCTGACCACTAGACCACAGAGACGGTCAATCGCTTTCTATACGTCTCTATCTTTTCTTTTGGAAAATCTCTGACAAGGAAATTTAATTCTGGAGGCTCGTGTTGCAGTGGCTGGAAGATACCGCTAGAGGAGGGTTGGGCGTGGGTCTGCATGTTAAACACTGGATCATCCGATGGCTATCGGGCCCAACAAACAAACCTGATTCCAAAGTTACATTCAGTAGCACTGGCCACGAGTTTTGCTGTCCCCCTGACCAAACTGTGGCATTTTTCTTAGTGACTTATTGCGAACAGCATGTATAGGGGGTCTGAAAAAACACCTGTGTTTCTAGATCTGTAATATACACGACACGTAAATGTCACATCAAGATCACAACATAACAGATTAATTCGGGAAGTATCCGGTTCATATATTAGCTGGAACACAAACTATCTTGACTGATGTTTTCGTGTTTTTCTTCCGTCCCTTCATAAAACTTTAGGGATAAAAGTACCTCTAAATTAGACGCTACCGACGTCGATGTCAAATAAAAAACAAATAGATACAATGTTCTATATTATCATCACTTAATTCACAACATTATGAAGCAAAGATGTTCAAAAGAAACTTGTTCGTACCGCGGATGATCACGTGTCTGTGTGCATGACGTTACTGCATTCGGACATGTTCTGTGCATCAGAGGAAGCCCCTTAGAGTTAAACAGAATGTGCGACAAAAATTGCGTTGCTAACGTTATTGTTTGGGATGTTACAGGTACGTTTATATATCACTGCCTCAAATTCTAGTTATTAAAGGCCAATGACCAAATAATATTTTGGCCTTTGGCTGTAGCCAAGAGCATATGAGCTTATTTGTAGCCCACAATTTCCTAATTATCACGGGGGTCGTGTTTGTACTACGTGTACTTGGTTTTCGGCGGCCTCTATAAACGACTTGTAGCATAATGACATAACTTGTTTTAAGTGTGAAATGCAACAATATATCTCAACGTACATGAAGACAATTTTTAATGTCCTCTGTGCATTAGCCCAACTTTGCGGATAGAGGGTGTCATGTGGTCAGCGCAACGGATCCCCACGGCCGTTAATCTCGGTTTTGTTGACCGGAGCCGCTATTTCCATGAAATAGCTCCTCAATTATCCTCATGAGGCTGAGTGGACCCCGTTCCAGACCCACTACTTCTCAGAAAATCTTGCAGCGCCGGGAACCGAACCCGGGACCTCTGTATATGTAGCCAGAAACTATGACCACTAGACCACAGAGGCAGTCCTCTAACTTCGCCGACAAGCGGCGGTCGCTCGGTAGATATAGTTCGCTTGTGGACTACAGGCCACGGAGTTTGTTTTGTTTATTCTGTCCATTAGCCCTGAAAATAGGTTGAGCAGGTTTCAGCTGAAAAAATGTGTTTTTTTTTAAAGACAAGGCGTAATTAACGTTTTCCAAATTTCATTTATATAAAGTTACGTGATCTAATTCGGATGTTTACAACCAGATAGATATTACTGAATGCATACACACGGAATGGATTTAACAAGTTACGGCCCAACTTTGGCGTTGTTCACTTCCCTGAAATTATCACTGTTGACAGAGCACTGGACTGGGCTATGTCTCTGAATACTAGGAAGATACTCTTACTCAAAGTTGAATTGGTTTCCCGGAAAGGTTCAAACCCCATTTATTCAGTATCACCAGCTCGGTTCGGCAAACAGGATCATAAATCTCTTGTCGCCGCAGAGTGTACCAAACTACACGGGTTCCTGAACATATCTCGAGTTGGGCTAGTATAATGTGACAATTGGGCCGTTTCTAGGAGACGAATACATAAACAATACCACAGCAACGAATGCGCAACAATAGGGCGTCCATTGCTAGGCAATGCATGGGTTGACACCCCTGACAACAGTACATGATATCGGTTACTAAGCAGCGATGTGTTTTCTGTGGGTGGTCCGTGCCGATCCTATATAAGGAGCAGTGAACTCTGTTCGAGGAGGAGATTAGTAAACCCGTTTGGAGGCGGGGTCGAATACCTCCACCGTGACCCTGCGAATCATAGGAGGCGACACGAACGGAACTCTAAAATCTGACACAGTAAAACATGGTCACTAGTCTCGAGCGACTGAGACCCGAGAAAGACTGCGCTAGCGAGGCCAGAAGCATATGCAAAAGACAGACCCGTCCTCTCGTCAGAGAGGGCGCCCCACAGAAACAAAACCGTAACTGTCAAAGAGTAATAAATATCTGGTCATGAGCCTCAGATGGGCTCGACACCAAGACTTACTGGCTGACTCACCGTCAGTCGCAATGTGACTTTGACTTTTGTTAGAGGAGATTCGACAGGAAGACGTCGATATGGGGGAAGAGCAGGGTGGAGATCAGATCATTGATCAGCAAGAGGAGAGCCGACAGAAGCCTTCGTGTGGAACATTAGAGTGTGTCAATTTTTCGCAATTACGAAGTGTTATAATTATCGTGTGTGATAATTGTCTGTAGTTCCGCCTGGCGTTCCAATAAACAGCTCCGTCAAATCCGTTATCCTTTAATTATTTGCACGGGTACCCGAAAACATGACAATATGAAACACAGTGGAAAGAGACAAGTTGTCACATTCCTCACTGAAAACGAAATACGTAAATCACTATGATATGTCCTTTACAAAAACTGATGAATACCAATTATTTGATAAAAGGACCACTGTTACAAGTAGAACTCTAAAATCGGTTTTGTGGGGTGGAAATATAAGGGTAAAAGGGTAAAGCTATCCCTGTAACAGGCCATGGAGGCCCATACGGTTGTGAGATGTTGAGGGTTCCACATTTTCTAGACAATCGGCTCACAGCTGGCGGTAAGGTCAGCCTTACGCGACGGCCGCGCTTTACTCCCCAGGAAGATTCCTGGCACTCATTTCTGTCACAGGCTCAGTCGACCTCAGGGCCATATTGCGGCTTTAAGGATTAGGCTAATTGAGAAAAAAAGTTATCCTATCAGGACTCAAACCCACGATCTTCCGACTTTTAGCATAGTGACTCAACCAACTGCGCTACAAGAAGGTCTATAATTACCGAAGCCCACTCTCAGATGATCGTGCCAAGGGCTAGAAACCAAAAGACGATCCGGCTACGTGTCTTTAGTAATGTATGAGCCCGCTACTAGTAACATCCGAAAAAAAAATCAACGTTAGCAACGCCATATATTATCGCACTTTCTGTTTAAAAGTTCACATGCAAGACAAGCAATTGGGTGACCTGCGGCTTTATAGTGAACTTCCAACCAGCATTACTACACAGTTCTAGTCAAAATTACCTTACCGTTAAACTTAAAGTTTATAATATGTACATATGAAGGTATTCTAAAAGAAAATCTGTCGTGGAATCTGTAACAACATAAGGGTCAGAATCATATAAGGCAGGCATGTCCAACTTCAAACACGTTGTGATTGACTTTTTAGTGTCAAAACTGCCAGTGATATACCACCCCCTCCTATCGTCGTACCTCGCTTTAAGCAAAAATATTCGTAAAAATAACAAGACACATGATGTTTGTTGCAAAAGCAACATACATTGAAAATACAGACTACTTTAACACGTATTTTCCCTTCAAAACCTGATTATAATCATATTACATGTTTTCCACGTATAATTTCCTTATAGGCCTATGAGATCGACCAAAAAGCGTCCCGCGATCGACGCGTTGGACATGCCTGATATAAGGTATACATAAGAAATTATTAGTAATAAAATGAGTCTTTTGGAGGATTTGTTTAAGAACATTTGGGGATAAAGGTCAGAATGAGACGATTACAGAAGATGTTGACTTTAGCGGATAGAGGGTGTCACGTGGTCAGCGCAACGGATCCCTACGGCCGTTTATCTCGGTTTTCTAGACCGGAGCCGCTATTTTCTTGAAATACTCGTAGCTCCTCTATTATCCTCACGAGGCTGAGTGGACTCCGTTCCAGGCCTACTACTTCTCAGAAAATCTGGACCTCTGGATCTGTAGTCAGGAACTCTGCCCACTAGACCACGGGCTGTCGGGAGTGTGCTATACTCTATCCAAAACATGTCCGTGTATACGTCATAGCTTCAGGAAGATGCATCTGCTCTACGAACCAGGGTATATTAAACAATGTATGGGCATCTATACGGAAGAAAAGTCATGTGGAAGGATGTCTGAATATCAGAAATATATTGAGAACAGAATCTAATAACTTTCTAATGATGACGTAGCAGCGTACGTCACTAACTCTAGATGACGTGCCCACGTTCCCGTAGTGGATGGTGTATAGGAAGAAACGTTCTGTGTGTTTAACGAGACCTCCGATAAGGTGATTTTGGTTCCCATAGTGCATTGCGAATAGTATGTATTAACGTAAATGCTGACGTAAAGACCTACGTGACGTAGGATGGTGTCCAGTAGCAAATGGCGAAATCGATAGTACTTGTGACTTGCATTCGGAAAGTTCTCGGTCTGATTCTGTGTCTGGACATCGGCTATCCTACACCAGATTTTTCGTGGTTTTTCTCAGTCCCTCTAGGTAAATAACAGGATAGTACTTCGATTACGCCATGAACTTTTGCATCCGAATCTTGACAGAATTCGTCACCCATCATTCGATGTTATATAATGTTACATGTACATCCATTACTAGGCAACGTGTTGGTAAACAAGTTGTCGCAAAGAGAGATTCTTGGTAAACAGTCATTGTTACATTACAAAACAATAGATGAGGCTGTGTTTTCTATGTCGTCCGATCCGAGCCGCGGTGGAACAACGGGATGATGCAATCCGTTCCTAAGCAACGGCTCGGTAAACATACCTCCGCGTAAGAGGTGATGTCATCGACAATAGAGATGGTGTTTTCCGTGGGGTCTGTGCGGAGTGCTTATAAGAGAAGTGAATTCAGTGACATAATTAATTCAGGGCCAGTTACGAGTCAGTCGTAAGCTGGAGAGGCGAGTCCAGAAGAATTTTTAGTTCCGAGGTTCCAGGCTGATTGAAGAGAAAATAGCAAGAAGACTTCATATTGATTTGAAGTGCTAATTTCTGTGTTGAGATCCGCTGACGAATAGTAAAGACGGAGAATCCTAGTGCGTGTGTATCGGTGAACTGGAAATTGTGAAAATCAGCGATAGCGCTGTATTTAAGTGTGATTAAGAGGACTTGTAACCAAGGTGCTAATAAATCCAATCATCCGAACTAGAACCCGTTATTTTCGTCACGCGTACCACCCTACACGTCACAGTAATTTACGTACTGACACTGTCGTAAAATGACACACGGAAATCGTCCAAGATCCATTTACTTTTGTAATGGGGTGTTTCAGAAGCTCGGAAAGGCAACATTTGGATAAGATATATATTCCTCACGAAACGAGAAGAATTTAAATTGTTAGCCCTTTGTATTTCTCTAGAATTTCGCGTTTTTAGAATAAATTTATTTTATGTGTATGGCAGGAAGAGATATGAAGGAACAGCTCTGCTGAGTTTGCTATGAAAAAGAGTACTTTCTTTTCTGTTTTTAGTTTTCTACGCCATATGCGAGATTCATGGCGCCATCTATAACGTTTCTACATGTCTTACAGCTGTATAAAGATATGCAGCTTATGGCCCGCAATGCCATGCATTCTACTACCAGTTCTCTAAGAGATTCTAGAAACTACAACTGCATATATTTCTGCTGTATTCACATACAGAAGTGTGCCTACTATCCTGTAAAGTTTCCTCTGCTTTCAGTTACTCAAATGGACACTATATTAACGCAAGCTGAAAGAGGCTGACGTTTAATCGATTTAAAAGCTAGCAGAGTACATAGTATTTTCTGTAGGATTGTAAGATTTAGAATAGTACGAACTTCTGAGTTACAACACGGTTTAATTTTGAGAATTCCACCGACGTTTCGGTGAAACGTATCGCTACCATATTTAGTATAAATCAGCAAAGAGCATGACTGACTTTTCTTGTTTCTTGCTTAGCTTAGTCTTAAGACTCAAAAGTTGCCGGCGAAATGTTCCTCTGAAACATGGATGTACAGTAAACCTTCACTAATACGGTTATAGTTAATCCGGATCGAAATATGAGAAATTAAAAATTCTGTTCACAGTTGAGAACTTTAAAAAGACGCATGGGATTAGATCAAGAGGACTTTCAGACTGTGTTGAGGGCAGCTGAAGAGACCGAATCCAAGCAAGAAAATATCCAAGATTGGTTTCACCTGGATGAAGGAGACTCTGGATTTCAGCTTCCTGTCTTTTTTTATATTTTTAAATAAAGGCTCTACAGTTGAGATTTGTCATATTTTCGTCACAACTACCTACATTATTAAATTTTCCATTTACAGTTTTCCTTTGTCTTTTAGGGGTATACACGCATTTTGCTTCATTAATTCGGATTATCGCTTATAACGGATGACCTCACCAATCAATCCGGATTAGCGAGGGTTTACTCTTCATAATGTGAGAACCTGCCATTCAATAAAGTTCAGAAGTTTTCTGCACTAGTCAATGAAACTAAACTTTAATGGAAATTAATCGCAGTGGAAATGTTGTTCAGTATCGCAACACAGAATTTAAACCACGCGATGAAATATTTCAATTACCGCCAGCGACTGTAATATAAAACTGATTGCCGTAACAAGCACAGGTGAATATAAAAGTTAAAAGTTATCTATGGGCTTTAGGCTAATCAGTGGCCGCCGTGGTGAGTGGACTCAGATGGACTACACCCCCCACTAAGCGAATTAAAAAATATCCCTGGGTTTCATTAAATAAGGGTTGCGGAATGAAAAGTTATGGGGGATTGGAGGTATAGATCCACTATTCATAATCTCGGCACTATACGGAGGTGAGTGGTCAGCTTCACGCTCCTGCAGCTTAACCCCCGGAGAAAATTCCAGCTATCTATTTAATAGGAGGCTGAGTGAGCCCCAGAGCTGGTCTGAAATTTTTTTTTTCACTGGCTCTACAGCCCCCTTGGGCCCTGGTCTCTGATTTTTCAAATTCCTGATCATATTTATAGTCGGTAGGACTTCTTGGACGGGTGATTAGCTCGTCGGAAGGCCTCTACCTAAACACAGGACAACACAAACACAGAATAAACACATACACATACCAAACATACCTTGTGTGGGATTCGAACCTACGAGCCCTGTTTCCGAGCGAGCGAAGACAGTACATGCCTTCGGTCTGAAAATTGTGGAGAAGAAAATGTCTCTTATTTCTACCAGGAATCGAACAGCGAGTCATCTGCCTTCCAGCACATAGCATAGTCCCATACTGACTGAGCTAAGTATTATTATTATGCCCAATATCATGATTTTGGAAGCAGGAGGTTCCTTCGAAACGTCGTTAAGTATGCACATATGCACAGCCATTATACTTTGTGGCACTGCAGTGACAGTGACCTTCACATTGACCGCAGAGAGAAACACATCTCCTCATCGCAAAGCTGCTACCCTTGTAACTCCACTCCACAGGCTGGTCCAGAGAATTCGGTGCGTGGGAGTAAAGATAGGGTGCAGTCTCTCCTTTGGGTCTGTCTTTCTTCTTCTGAATATAGAAGCAAAAAGGCGATTGGTTTCTCTGGTCCATAAAAGACACACATGCTCCAGTCATCACGTTAGACCGGATTCAATGTTCTTTGTAGGTGCCGATTTCAGCTCTGAGGTTTTCAGGGATGTAGGTGTTATACTTAACTGCATAATGAGGATCTCCATAATTTGTACTCTTCTACAAATATAATTAGAGTGATCGAGTCAAAGAGGATGAGGTGGGCAGGGCATGTAGCACGAATTTGGGGTGACGAGGAATACATATAGGATATTGGTGGGAAAGCCGGAAGGAAAGAGACCACTGGGAAAACCAAGGCATAGGTGGGAGGATAATATTAAAATTGATCTTAGAGAGATAGGATTGCATGGATCTGGCTCAGAATAGAGACCAGTGGAGGGCTTTTGTGAACACGGTAATGAACCTTCGGGTTCCATTAAATTCTGGGAAATTTCTTGAATAGCTGCACTATTCGTGGCTCCTCAGGAAGGGCTCAGCTCCAAGAGTGAGTAGGTAAGGCACTCCCCTAGAGGAGGAACACAGAATCTGACTGGCTGAAGAACAAGAAATTATATTGGTCCGGGGATAGGGACTAGCTCTCTCTCTATTGGGCCCAACTGAGTTGGTTTTATCTGAAGACGGAGGCAGAATCCAGTCTCCGAAATGCTGTGCTTTGAAAATTAAACAGAACGGTGCTTTTAGATAAAGACAAGACGATGGATAATGTCCAAAAACGTAATATTTGTAGTATTTGTAAGAATTTCTGGACTGGACAAATCGCCTACTTTCCTTCGACAAGAGGCGAACAGCAAAGTAAATGACGCGTGCAACATTTCTTCTATCACTGACTGTATTCGCTGCCGTGTGACAGTGTTTACCGAGCCGTTGCTTAGCAATGAAAATAGGAATTCACTTAACCGTACTTTGTCTAGCAACGATAGGGGGATACACAAACCAACAGACACATGCTTCTAACAATTCTTTTATTGTTGCGTGTACTCGTTGCCGAGGGAATGTGATTACCGAACCGTTGCCTAGCAATGAAAAGAGGAATACACTTAACCGAACGTTGTCTAGCAACGATAGGGGGGATACACAGACCCACAGACACATGCCTCTAATAATCCTTTTATTGTTGCGTGTACTCGTTGACGAGGGAATGTGATTACCGAACCGTTGCCTGGCAATGAAAGAGGAATACACTTAACCGAACGTTGTCTAGCAACGATAAGGGGGATACGCAGACCCACAGACACATGCCTCTAATAATCCTTTTATTGTTGCGTGTACTCGTTGACGAGGGAATGTGATTACCGAACCGTTGCCTGGCAATGAAAGAGGAATACACTTAACCGAACGTTGTCTAGCAACGATAAGGGGGATACGCAGACCCACAGACACATGCCTCTAATAATCCTTTTATTGTTGCGTGTACTCGTTGACGAGGGAATGTGATTACCGAACCGTTGCCTGGCAATGAAAGAGGAATACACTTAACCGAACGTTGTCTAGCAACGATAAGGGGGATACGCAGACCCACAGACACATGCCTCTAATAATCCTTTTATTGTTGCGTGTACTCGTTGACGAGGGAATGTGATTACCGAACCGTTGCCTAATAACGAGAGGTGCACACATACAAACTCAGGCTGGAGGGATGGGGTCCGGTGCCATGATACGCACACCAGTTTTCATAAAGACTGGTTAAGGCATTCAAAAGTTAATGGAGGTGAGGGATTCACAGACACACAGACAGCTGTAATATGTATTCAACCCCCGCATAATTTTTACGATATGTGACAGTGTACCATGCACCACGAGCTACCCTACTTGTTTATTCTAAGTTGCCCGTTTCCTGTATGGGGTAGTCCAGACCCCGAAATTCTGTTTGAATACAAAATAAGAGGTTCACCCTTTTGGGGCGAGACGTGCTTATGGGCGCTTCCTGCAGGTGTTCTGCCCTCGTGATTTCAAAAATAATCTTAATTGGAATCCTCATTTAGAATTCCTGTGACCATCCAGCGCTCCTTACGGCTGAATGGTCAAACTCTTCTTTAAGGACGACGAATCAAATGTCGATCCTGAATCTAGCTACACCCTCAGTAGGCGTGTCTCTTGGTGTCCAAGCTGCAAGTTCGGGGTTCGAATCCCTTTAAAAACTCAGGCTTTGCCAGCCACGGCGGACACCACGCTAAACTTTTGACTTGTTCACTTCGGTCGGACTCCTCGCCAGTTTAATCACTCGCTTTACAAACTCGTGTGATACAGGGTGAATCGTATAGAACCGGCCCGATGAATTTGCTAATAACTCCGCAGGTGATGCATATAACCGCTCACAATTACGACATAATAATCCGTGGGCCGTGCTGAGTCGAATGGTGTGCGCATGATCCGGCAAGTGGCAGCCCTTATGCTGCAAGGTCAAGGACAATGCCGACACGTGTCTGCAGTGCGCAGAGTACACTGTTGAACAGCGAGCGTTTCTAGTGCCTACTTGAAAACGGCGGACACTTTCAACACCTGCTCTGATCACGGCACACAATCCAAGATAAGATATGTGTAAATTACTTTAATATCTGTATAGTATATTTTATATTACACTCATTTCGTCGGGCCGGTTCTATATGAATCACCCTGTATTACTGAAATTCAGTGCATCATCAAGTATTGCACTCAGCACCTCCCTGGAGGTTACCTCTCACTGCTTGCCGAATCCTACCGCACTGGTGCATAGTGCATTCACATCCGTCTATTCATTCTTCAAGTAGTGCTAATTAATATTCTATTGTAACCTTGTATAACCATTTTATTCAATACATTTGTTCTATTAACCTGAAAACCGACTTCCGAAGACTTGAATTTCAATTCTTGAGTGCTCCAACGATCCCAGTCCACAAGACTTCCGCTCGGTCTACAAGTACATCCCATCTCTATCCTTCGGGATACAACACAGCACGGTGATTGCATAAGCGATAGTAGGCAAGAAAGAGACATGAAGAGCTCCACTCGCACTCAGTGTAAAACCTGTCAGTATCTGCGAAAATAATTTTTGTGGGTACTTTTACGACGCTCTCAGGATTGAGACGCATAGCGTCGTGTTTTAGATGACTGATGAATTGCACAGAATTTGGAAGCAAACGCTTGGGGCATAATCAGGGGTTCATCGTGTAATTTCGTTGGAGGGTCTGATAAAACATTAGTTACAATAATGAGTGTTCCAGGCAAAATTCGAAATCAGCCCCCTCCCCCAACGAAGAACGCATGTCGTGGGAGCTACTGCTCAGTGTCATGAGAACGGTAAGCAGGCAATTTCTCTAAGATTGTGTAGGCGAGTTCTACTAAATAACGATGTGTCTTAACTTAGGCCATAATAAATACCGGTTATTGTAACATAAACAGGGCGTTTTCGTGTTTCTTTGACAAGGAGATTCTGCCTCAACCAACTACGCTACGATGATATAATGTTGAAGGTCTAGGAAACCGAGATTAGCAGCCATGGGGAACCGTTGCGCTGACCACGTGACACCCTCTATCCGCTAAAGTTGGCACTAACTTCGCCGATAAGCTGCGGTAGCTCGGCCGGTATGGTTCGCTTGCAGACTACAGGCCACGGAGTTTGTCTTTAGGTAGGTGTTGATGGAGAGATCATGTTTTACGAATGGAAAAGAAGGGCACTCCTAAATAAACCTCAGCATACAGACCGGATAAAGGAGGGTAGAGCGCCCAGTATTAAGGTGACAACATCCGGTTTACTCTTCAAGACCGAACAGGTCATACTTGGGCCTAACATATAAAGATGGAGTTTAATATATAACTTTCCGGTTTCCGGAACGCGCTGTATAGAATGCTGAACATTTTCTAACGTTTCGATAAATATTTCAGTTGCTATCTTCAAGGTTAATATTGTGACATATGGGCCGTTTCTATAACAATAGAAGAATGTCCGCGAACATTCTCACGGCAGTGAATTAAGTCAATAATATAAGAACTGCCGTTTCTATGCGACGGCCGGTAAAGGGCCGGGCTTAAAGGGGGGGGCTTAAGAACGTGACAACAATATTGAACAAACTGTTTGCTATGCGGTACAGCCCAAGCAAACGCACGGAAAAATAGGATGATTACTGCCAGCCAACGAAGCTGTAAACACGAATCATTAATAAAAGAATACCATGTTTTCCTTGGGGTCCGTGCAGAGGAGTTATCTTCAAGGCAGTCGGAGCTACGAGTCATTCAGTTCTCGGTAGGAGATAGCCACGGGAATGTCGTAGCTAAAGAAGAATTAGAAGTCAGCCTATGAAGACTTAACATGTGTGATTTGAAGACTTTATGTGCGCTGTAGTGCAGTGATATTTGGAGTGTGACAGTTATAGCTGCTGTGTTAAAATCCGCAGCCAGGAAACGGTAGGGGAAACTTTGCAGAAGAATAGTGATTGTTTAGTCCCGTTACCTAGCAACGACTAGTATAAGCAGATATAAAGACTTTATTTATGTGTTATAATTACAGTAATCTTGGAAGTGTTATAATTAATTGTAGTTACGACCTCTAAGTGGTCAATAAATCAAATTACCAATCCGAACCCCGTCTTTAGTCACTGATAAACATGAAAATATCATGGGGAGGGACTGGATGTCCTTATATAGAACTCACAGTGGCCGATGTGACGGAGGTGACACCGTCATTGATCGGTAAAGTAGGGCGGTGCGATATACAACGGGATTATTCTTTGAGGTAATTAAACCTGAAGATGGTAACTATAATGTTTGACGAAACGTTGGAAAACATTCTACGTGATGCATTTCCGACAGCAGAATTCACGCATTAGGACGGGGAAGATAATCCATTTTCAAGTTACGATGCTATGAAGAATTTATCTCCCATCTCTCCCCATTGAAACTCAGCCACTTTATAGTCCCTCTTTTTAATGAGAGTGTTTAATTAACATTTTGCAGAGAAACTTGGAACATTACGTTGCTAATTGCTTTGTTCCTCCCATAACAATTTTTAAGGACTTTCCCTTGATTAAAGTTCTCTTTTAGGGCCGCTTGTTATTCTGGAACCGTCTTATGTGTTACGTTTCTGTTCTTTGTCTGCTCCCTTCAGCTAACAGAAACAGACTGTGAGACCTGGTCTCTGGGTTGCATTTGAGAAATGAGAAAATGGGAAGGAGAGGGACAGTGGCTGCAGCTTCATTGTGGGAAGAAGTGAGTGAGTTTGGCGCACTGTAACCAAGGCCCTGTTATAAACCATACTTCGTGGCCTGTAGTCCGCAAGCGAACTATACCGACCGAGCGACCGTCGCTTGTCGGCGAAGTTAGTGCCAACTTTAGCGGATAGAGTGTGTCGCGTGGTCAGCTCAACGGATCCCCACGGCCGTTAATCTCGGTTTTCTAGACCGGAGCGGCTATTTCCTTGAAACAGCTGCTCAGTTATCCTCACGAGACTGAGTAGACCCCGTTCCAGACCCACTACTTCTCAGAAAATATGGCAGAGCCGGCTATCGAACCCGGGACTTCTGGATCTGTAGGCAGGAACTCTGACCGCTAGACCACAGAGGCGGTCCATCTATAAACTATTATTACTAGTGGAGTGGGACTAAGTCCCTTGTACTGCGGTCACTTCTGACCTATTGTACCAGCCCCATATGATAGGTGAGGATGATTGTGGAGCAATTGGTGAAATGAAGATTGGCAGAGGAAACCGAAGCACTCGGAGGAAACCTGCCGCAGCGCCACTTTATCCACCACAAATCCCACTTGACCAGACCCGGGATCGAACTCGGGCCTCCGCGGTGGGAAGCCAGCGACTAACCGCTTGAGCTATGGCGCGGCCTTCTATAAACTATACACATAAACAAACTTTATCTCAGTAGACCAGATCCACTGCACAGCTCTAAACCAACGGACACTAGCTAACACATGAAGACTATTGTCGTCTAGGATTTGACACTCTGTAGTCTGGTAGAAGTGTACCGACGTTTCGGTGGATGATAAATTGGAAAGGATCTGGAAGGAAGCTGTCGTGGTCTAATCTAGGTACTATCCTGGCATTTGTCTGGAAGAACTTAGTGGAACCACTACAAACCTGAGTAAGTGTAACTAGTATCTCGACCGAGATACGAACGGATCACTTCATGACTATGAATTCAGAGAGTTGCCGCTACGTCATCGATCATAACCTGTCACTTATATTGTGAATAAATGTATTTATTGAATTTTCAGTATTATAATCTGTGTTCTACACACATTACAATTGAAGCGCGCTTTATTGTAAGTGCGATGAAAGCCTGTGATCGATCGAAAGAAAATTCTCTGAAAGATCAATTCTTTTAGATAAAGGGGCTAGAAAGGAGAACTATCCTCTCTGTACATATCGGCCCTTATCTCTTCCAAACGGCGACGGTCTGGTGCCGGATGATAACCAACGCATTTTGCACAAGAGTAGGCTTTATGAGGTCAACACCTATCCGGTCTCCCAGGAAGAAAGGTGAGTATTCTGGGAGGTCATAGTATCGGCCATTCTAAGCAAAAAGTGTACACGTACACGTGTCCAATTCTGAACGGTTTCCGAGATAGAGCTATTTCACTGTACAGTACACTGTACACAGTACAGACGAGCAACACGCCATGTCCTCACAGGAGTTGCAAAGTGCATTGATACAGACGGTGGAATTTTCGAAAATGTATTATATTAGGTAAACTGTACCAACTTTGTCACTTGAACAATAAATACCGGTACTAGAAATAGCACGTAATATCTCTTCCTTATCAATAATTTTGGAACTGTAGTGCACAGAACGGATTATACATATCATTTACTTTCTGGTTACAAGCTCGTTCGTGCATAATTAGGTACATGTGGCAACTTGGGTCAGGATGATGCATTGTTTCAAACTTTTTCGGCCATTTCTTTACAAATAAAAACAGCAACAAAATGTCGCACGTGGGATAATAAACTATGTCAGGCCATACGCCTGTCAGAGCGCTACTCTGACTATAGAAGTTCAGTGACACGTGCTACCACCTATGTTTCTAGCAGAAAAACGCTAATGGCCAACCAAGTTGGATCGATCGGCTCCTTCTTAGAAAAATTTTCTTTTGAACTTGCTTATTTAACAACGACGTCAGCATTGAAACTACATATTGTCCATAAAAGGATAATTAATGAATTTGGCGCAATCGATGGAATGAAAATTAGAATGACAAGATCAAGAGATACGCGTGTTAAATTTGAATCCTATACACGCTGGTTGCTACTTCAAGCCGCCATATTCTGTTAGTAAATTCACACGGTTGAGTCAACGGACTCGGCTTGAAAACGTACAAATTCACTGTGGAAGAATACGGAACATTCTCAGTTCATGCACCGAATTTGGGGATCAACATTTTTTCTCTTGTAATTATTAATGTCACCTGTATGTCAGCAGAACGACTAGACTACGGGGTGGACAAACGAGGAATCGTGGTTCGTGTGGGTATTCTCGTCTCCACAACATCCAGATCAGCTCTAGGTGCACCCGCCCAAGTATCCAATGGGAAACATGCGTTCTGTCTCTGGGGCAAAACAGTCGGAGCGTTAGGCTGGCCACCTATTAAAAATTTGTGGAGTTATAGCTCAATTCCTCTATATACTATCGTGGTGTGGTATTTAATTAAGAAAAAGTATTATTATTATTATTATTATTATTATTATTATTATCATCTCTTGTCACAGGTTTATTTCCTGGTATTCCTTTTCTTGAACCAGTGATGCACCTCACCACTCAGGCTTCAAGCTTCGCACTGTAGCACTTTCCGTAGTATGTGTGATGTTCCCAGGATAGNTGTTGGAACCTTCCGACTAAGAAGAAAGATGTGTAGCCACTAGACCGTGAAGTTAATTCCGCGCCCTTTAATGACTTCCGTGTGGATGCTTGACCTATTTGAAATCATTAACAGGACAAACAAACAAACAAACAAACAAACAAACTCCGTGGTTTTCGTCCGCAAGCGAACTATACCGACCGAGCGACCGCCACTTGTTGGCGAAGTTAGTGCCAATTTTATGGAATAGAGGATGTAACGTGGTCAGCACTACGGTTCCCCGCGTTCGTTAATCTCGATTTTCTAGACCGGCGCCGCTACTTTTCCATTCAAGTAGCTTCTCAATTATCCTCACGAGGCTGAGCGGACGCCGTTCCAGACCAACTACTTCTCAGAAAATCTGGTAGCGCCGGGAACCGAACACGGGACCTCTGGATCTGTAGCCAGGAACTCTGATCACTAGACCACAGAGGCGGTCCATTAGCAGGACAGTAAGGGTAATTAATGTAACACATCTCTCTTAGATTAAATACATACAGCGAAGGTAACATTGTAAGCTATAAGGAATTTTGAACTCTGTTAAGTGCCTACTCTGCATTAGAGGGCTCACGTTTCCAGGCCGGATATAACAATTTGTATCTTTTTGTACTCTTCAGCGATTCTATAACAGGGGAGAACAAAGTACATTCTGTGCGTTTGATGTGTCACTCAGTATACAGCAATACCTCGCATGGCCCCGGTAATCGGTTTCGCCAATATCCCGGACTGCTTGAAACCGGACTAATCGAGGAACTAAATGCATCAAAAATTATAATTGGTTCCAAAAAAGAATTATCCGTTTTTCAACAAATAAAACGCGATTAATAAATTCGAATATCTTTATTATAAATAATTTTTAAGAATTCATGTTTTTCGCAATTCATTTTTTATTCTCTAAAAATTGCAATATTGATGTCTGCACATTTTTCACATTTTTCTTCTTTGGCCTTTTCTGTTCATACATTTCTTTGTAGCAACGAATTGCATTGTTTATCGTTAGGCGAATTGTAAGGCTACGTTCAGTATTGGGATCAACTTCCATAATATGCTCTGACAAGGTTTCACCCATTCTAATAATTTTTTATAGTTGTTGAGCTGTTAATTCTCGTGCAGGAACTTCAACACAGTCGTCGTTGCTAAGTTGTCCTCCCGTTCTTCATAAGCCCGTTGTTCATCCATGTTAATAAGTGTTTCATTATGTAGTTCATTAGCGTTCGCTTTGATGTACTCAATTACGTTCACGGAATCTAACTCATTGAAACAAAGTTGCTGTCCATTTTCCACTGTGTTATTAGTGACTTCAGCAAAATGAGTTTCAAAACCAATGAAATCATTTGCACAATGTGGTATGATATGTTTCCATACTGCCCTCATATTGCTTGCCGTTAATTCATGCCAGGCCTCGCCTATATTTTCGATAACGTTTCTGATGTAGCTCTTCCAAAATTCCGCTAAAGTAGTGTTCTCCCCACCTCCTCCAGCGACAGCTGTCAGAGCTCAAGAACGAACAACCCGAGCATAGGTACATACATATACAGCGGGGAACCCCAGAAAAAAATTGAAATATATATCGTATCGCATAACTTTAAAACCACATAGAAATATACCGCACAAAAAGAGACTTGACTGTATAAAGGGAAAATACCGATCATTCATGTATTAAAAATAACTTTGTGTACTAATTTTTTATAATTTATTTTTATTTTGCTCAATTAAAATTTAGTTTGTTTTGAAATTTTCAAACCGGGCTATAGTGAACCCGGACTGATCCAACTCTGACTATGCGAGATATTGCTGTACTGTCCATCTATCCCCCTTCCAGCTCTACATGAGGAAAGGAGGGACGGTTAAGTTAAGATTCTGGGAACAGAGATCAGGAAGTGGGGGTACTGTACTATTCACAGCGAAAAATATTTGCCGCATATAGTACGGGACAATTGGGTACTTACTTATTAGGGACTCAGCCTTGCTTGGCTAAAAATGCAATATCATCAGCCAGCATTGAAAAAAATAAAAACATACAGGTTTCGTAAATATCTTGCAAATGAGCATCCAAAACAAACTCCGTGGCCTGTAGTCCTCAAGCGAACTATACCGACCAAGAGACCGCTGCTTATCGGCAAAGTTAGTGCCAACTTCAGCGGATAGAGGATGTCGCGTGGTCAGTGCAACGAATCCCCACGGCCGTTAGGCTCGATTTTCTAGACCGAAGCCGCTACTTTTCCATTCAAATAGCTCCTCAGTTATCCTCACGAGGCTGAGTGGACCCCGTTCCACACCCACTACTTCTCAGAAAATCTGGTACCGCCGGCTGTAATGCCGTGGCGCAGGGGGGCGTGGAGTCAGCCTCCTCTGCTACCACTGTTACGCCGCAAGTAGGGGGCCGTGGAGGTATCCTTCCTTGCCTCCACCGTCACTTGCTCTGTAAGGAGTTGTCACAATCATCCTAGCTCACCCTTAGCGAGGATTATCCTTTTTCGGGGTTTCCTTCTCGGTAAAAGCTGCCACCATCTGTGATCTGTCCTTTCGATCGTGGGGACTACTCCCTGACATATAGTCGTGCCCCTTCTTGACACTCCTCATATAGTTTACAGGTAGCGACTTAACACTTTATTAATACACTTTATCATTATATCTTTGGTATCTAGGCTACTTAACTCTGCGTGTGTGGCAGGTGCCTATCCCTGTTTGTCTTTCTTTGTCTTCGGCTGCCACTGCTTCTGTGTCAGTTCAACCCTCGCTTTGGTCAGGATTATCGGGATTGGAGGTGGGAAAGTTGATTCTAGATATGAATTACACTCCCGGTACATCCTATCCTATCTATTCTAGCTGTCTATTTACATTATTATATATATTGTGACATATTGACCTTTACCTCCCCAGCGGAACGTGGCGGTAACGTAACGCTCGCGTCACTACGGTAATAGGCGAGTTCCCGCCCCGCCACTCCCCTCCGCGGTGACGTCACCGAGGGATATCGCGGTCGCTAGGCAACGCGAGTCAACAGCGGCGACGTTACGGTAGTAACAGCGGTTACCTCCGCTAGCGTTACATAGCAACACAGCGACATAGCAACAAGGGTGCCTATTACGTGGCCGGGCCGTA
>NW_019720161.1:1011695-1015991 GCF_002891405.2 Cryptotermes secundus
ACCCCTTGCGTCTTATTGCTGCGTAAGCAGTCTCTTACGATTAAATCCAGTGAACGAGTGAGGTAAGCTATTGCTCTGCGATTACATAGACCTGCTGTGCAGTCACATTCTTAACCTAATTGCCAGTCCCGGTGTTTACAATTTACGGCAATAGCTGCGAAACTCTTTTCGCAAGTCTCTAGCTTTTGGGTAATACCATACCCTCTTCAATCTCAAATTTGGGCCATAACACCGGCAATCGAACCCGGGACCTCAGGATCTGTAGCCAGGAACTCTGACCACTAGACCACAGAGGCGGTCAAACCAATACATATAAGGGAAATATTCCAAAACTTCAATAAAACGTTCTTACTACGTGAAAAGCCTTCGGGAGATGTAGAGTTCAGTGAAACTATACGCAGTCTTCTGCTTGTATTTCAAAGCCAAACTCGACGATAGCGACAAGAAAGCAGTGTAAAGAAACTGCTATGGGACCTTCCTGCAGGAGTATAGAGCATACTTAAAAAAAAAAAAACAAAAGATATCTAAAGGAATAATTTTTAACTAAATGAATTACAAAACGAAATAACTGTAACATATTTCACTACATGCGGAGCCGCGCTAGCTCAGTCGGTATAGCGACTGGCTACGGGTTGGACGATGGAGGGGTAGGAGTTCGAGTCCCGGTATGGACAAGAATTTTCTCTTCTCCAGGTCGTCCAGACCGTCTCTGGGGCACACCCAGCCTCCTATCCAAAGGGTACCGGGGACTCCCGGTGATAAATCGGCCGGGGCGTGAAGGTAACCACTCACTTACAACTAGTGTCCAGATCAAGAAAGCATGGATCTATACATCCACTCCAGGGGGCACGCGGTAGCGTAGTTGGTTGAGGCACTATGCTACAAGCCGGAAGGTCGTGGGATCGAATCCTGATGAGGTGGATTTTTTTCAATCTACCTAATCCTTCCAACCGCATTACGGTCCTGGGGTCCACTCAGCCTCTAACAGAAATGAGTACCAAGAATCTTCCTGGGGGTAAAGGACTACCGGCGCATAAGGCTGACAACCTCACCGCCATCTATGAGCCGATTGTCTAGAAAATGTGGGAGCCTCGACGTCTCACAAACCTATGGGCCTCCACGTCCTGTTACAGGGATAGCTTTATGTTTACTTTATACATCCACTCCCCCATACGCCTTCGTGGCGTCGTGCATAATTAGTTAAGCACAGGGAGGTTTGCTTTTTTATTTCATTATACGAAGTGGCGGGCAAATTTTTTGGGCTCATAAGAGAAGTTTCCTTTCGAAAGAATTAAAAAGTGAATCGAAACATTTCTGAATTGTGACAAATAATGATGACGTCATTCCCTCGTCTTATCCTTCTGTACATAAGTGTACGATTTGTTGTCGTGACGAAATATCAGGCTCGTGTAGCACCTTCCTATTGAACTGATATCTGGGGGGGGGGTTGTTACCTGGCGATAAAAACGTGTTGGGAGCGAAACAGACCACTCACTTCCAACTAACGCCGAGGTTAAGAATGCAGAGAGATAACCTCCATTATAACAAAACACGTTCCTGGAATGGTGCTTAATTAAGCCCATGATAAATATAGGTTTCCTAGACTGACGTCAATTACCTTCAGTTTAATAGCGTCTTCTAGGTTCACCATGAATATTTATGTACTAGAGCTACAGATCGTGTTCACAGAGGGACAACACCGGAAGGTGCTCGGTTCGAACCCCGATTCTCATACAAATTATCCTGATGTTATTCTTGGTATTCCTCAGTCACTCCAGGCAACTGTCGAGTTAGTACCTCAGGCAACTGTCGAGTTAGTACCTCAGTCAAGTCCCGGCTATTTTCTTCGCGATTCACTCCAGTTCATGAATCACCTTGTCATTCTACGTCATGGAATATAGCCACTGTCAGCGTCCTAAAAATGACCCATAAATACTTGAACTGTACAAATTACTCGTAATATGATAATCCTAACTTGGAAATTGTTTAGGCGGATATACGGAGATGGGCTGGACATAACCAGAAGCTATCCCTGTAACAGGCCGTGGAGGCCCATAGGGTTGTGAGACGTCGAGGCTCCCACATTTTCTAGACAATCGGCACACAACCTCATGCGCCAGCCGCCTTTTACCTCCAAGAATATTCCTGGTACTCATTTCTGTTAGAGGCTCAGTCGACACCAGGGTCATAGTGCGCCTGGAAGGATTAGGTCAATTGAAAAATCCAATGACCTCGTCGGGAATCGAAACCGCGACTTTCCGCCTTATTAACTTATGGTAATTTTCAAGGGAGAAAATACAAAGGTACAACAAATCTCAGGTGGCTTAGTACAGAAAGAATTTAAAGCAATGAAAGTCAATAAGTGGCGGAAGAGAGGGAATTCCGGACAACCCTGGAAGTGGAGGCCAAGACGGAAATTATCTTATAGTAGGCAGGAAGAGGACGGGAATGAAACTAAATTTCTCAACTTGAGGAAGGTTTAAGAATGTTACTCGTAGCCGTGCTGCTTTGATTACAGTTTCATCTGAATAAATAACCATGTATTAAGACAAGAATTCCAGTCACGACTGAATTTATAAAGTGATTGATGGCCTTTCAGAACAAAAGATTCACTAACATAAGGACCATCTTGGATGGAATGTTTTTGTATATTGCTAAAATATGCACTGTCCGTGTTCTTATGCCTGGAAGCTCTGAACACAATGCGCAGTGGACTTGGTAGAGGTAGCTAACTCAGATAAGCGCTGTAGGCTGTTAGAACAGGGGTTTAGTTACAGTACGTCACCCTACCTCCCAGAATGTAGATGCAGCCACTGCCCCAACGCATCTATCCACACTTTTCCTCACTCATTCACATGCGCAACTTTGTGGCAAAGCTTAAAAACGCGGCCTGTGCATGCAACACATTTTTCTATGGCACGGAAGATCGAAAATGTATCTTTTTTTCCGGGTTTCAAAATTGTATTTATGGACATTTGTAGGAATGCGGTAGCATAGCTGTTTCAGGCACTGTGTTACAAATCGGAGGTCACTGGATTTTTCAACTGATCCAATCTTTCCAGCCGCACTATGGCCCTGGGGTCGAATCAGCCTCTAACAGAAATGAGTATCAGAAATCTTCCTAGAGGTAAAGGTCGGACGGCGCGTAAGGCTGACCTCACTGCCATCTGTGAGCCGATTTTCTAGATGGAAGTAGAAAAAATGCCTGCGAATTTTAAATTAGAAACAAATTTATCAACAATCTCATGGGAAAGAAAATGTTACTCGGTTTTCTGTTTACTCATGCATTTGTGAGACTTGTTACGTGTGAAGAGATGTGAAGAATTCCCAACAGACAAGTGGGAGTGCCCAAATACACGAAAAGTAGTTCCATAGGTTGGACTGTAGATTGTTTATATTCTTATGTTCCTCTTTTTAGCTCTGAAACTCGATGTGTCACGTTAGTCGAAGAATGTGGACTGAAGGCATCTGAGAAGTGGAAGCAGTGGTGAATATTTTGAGAGTCTGCAGTAAACCGCACAAGGAGAAACGTCATAAATTTTACCCCTTGTCAAATATTTTTTTGACGATAGGTGAAGAAGAGGAGCTGGGGTGGGGATGTAGGAACAACGGGAGAGATAAGAAACACATACGGAAGTCCTTGCAAGAAAATCTGAAAGCAATACAAAACTTGGAAGCTACAGATGTAGGACGAAAGGCAACAAGAAAATGTGTGTTAAAAAACTAGGGTGAGAAATTATAAAACTGGATTCATATGCGTGACGATTGGACCCATTGACCGAATTTTGTGAACACAGCAACGAACCTTCGAGTAATACAAACTGTAAGGAATTATGTGGGCTGTGCATCTGTTAGGAAGGGCTTCATGGAGCTAGTTAGCCTACAAGAAGAGTTATAACCAAGATAATTTGTAATGCGGTTTACTGGTCCGTTTACGAACCAGGACAGAAGAATAATTTCCTTGAAAAGTGAGTTTAATTTTTGGTTTTAATATAGACTGTCCAAAAAAATATATACATAGTTCATTACATTATACTTCATAAAATAAAGTGGACAGATGTTAACCATTGTTGTATAGTGCTATGTTAAATTGTGATTTAAAAGATTTTGGGCAGATGTTTTATATAAATTTACAATTATACCAGGAATCTTAATAGCTTTACAGCGTCTCTACACCTACAGTAAGCTATAAAATGTTCCTGTACAGTCACGAAAAGTGCAGCTCTGCACACTGTTGCAGGTCCCTATCAGGCTGTACGGTGACAGCAGGAACATAAATAGCTTTACAGCCTCTCT